>NW_012149730.1:4849138-4852688 GCF_000956105.1 Propithecus coquereli | reverse complement strand
GAAGCTGGAATATAGAACAAAACACTCCTAAATAATATTCAACATTTTATTAATGTCACTGTCATGGGATCAGCTTTAGAAAGCTTTTAGAAAGCCTTCGTGGGAATTAAGGTTCAGATACAATAGTACATGAGAACCTAATTTTGCCAAATAGGGTCTTGCTTTTCCAGAAGGATTCTTTAAGTCAGGAATAGGCAATTTTTTTTTTTTTTTTTGTGAAGGGTTAGACAATAAATGTTTTAGACTTTGTAGGCCGTTTGGTCTCTGTCACAACTACTCAATTTGCTACTGTAGCGTAAAGGCAACCAAAGCTGATAAGATAAATTTGACCTGAATCATTTTAGTTTCTGATGTGGCTTTGTTCCAATAAAACTTTATTTGAATTTCATACCATTTTCACATGTGATGAAATACTCTTCATTTTTTCCTATCATTCAAAAAATGTAAAAACTATTCTTAGCTCACAGGCCAGCAGAGGACTAAACTTGGGAAGGACATAGTTTGCTGACCTCTGCTTTAAATAGTGCACACTCTGCATGGCTTTCTATTACCTTGTGATTTTCAGGGTCTGTGTATTTCAGTTCATTGCTACCTCTGTCTAAAACATGTGAAATAGATTATTCATAATTGCTTTTACAACTTAAACCCTGTTCTTTCAGCTTCCACTGAACTGCAAACTCTTATTTTGAAAACGGTGACATCACCAAGCCTAGAAATGACACAAAGTCAACCTGGTAAATAGACTGTTTTATCTGTCCGGGTACACTGTGAGCTTCAGGGAACATGCTATAATCCTCTAAGCATTGTATTTACAAATATAAAAAATCATATTTGTAAATTATATAATACACACTTAATAGCTCTCTATAAATATTGTACGATGCTCTTTCCATGATTGTATATTGGTGTTAAATTAGTAATACATTATATTAATATTATGTTATTCAACCGTATAAAAATGCTTTATTAAGTTTGCTCTGTATCATTTTAGAAAATCACGTATCTGATTAAGTGGTCAACCAACTCAGAAGAACTGATTTTATACTTTATTTTTCATCAACAATCACAAATTTGTGGTTCTCTTTAGTAGTAAACTAAATTTGTGCTCCGCTGTCTGAAAAGAGTTATAGTTCAGTTGTGACCATCAAGAAAGGAGAAAGTTCTCACTTCAATAAAGTAGTTTTCTGTAAAGACCGCCTGTCAAAATTGGAAACAAATTGTTTAAATTGGTATTAGCAATGCTGTTGCTACTTCCTGACATTTATTTTGAAACAATGGATCCAATTTTTTTCTAGCATAGGATTGTAATTTTTTTCATCCCTTTTGAATATCTTCTCATTAGATAAATGACATTTTGGTACTCATGTTGAAGGTACAAGTATGGCTGTTAATGGTAACCTACAACAGTTAAAATATTGTGAGTTCAATTCAGTTATTAGAGCTCCCCTTAGTGTTATTGATAATGTTGTTATCATAACAGTTGACATTGAGTACTTACTAGGTGCAAGGCATTTTTCTAAATACTTAGTCTGTATTAATTCATTCAGTGCTCACAACAACTCATCCTTGATCAATTGTACTGTTTTGTGTTTTTTGGTAGCTTCTGATGTTCTGGAATCGGCTACATTTAGCACTGAGTCATCAAAGGAGACTATAGGTAAAAATGTCTCCCAATGGGAAGTCAGGCATGTGTGCTTTTCCATCTCATTGCAAAGGTCATCTTTGGATGTCCTCATGCTTTGCGACATTTCATAGCCACTTATCCACGCTCATCCAGCGGGTCTTGAAAGTCAAGATATATAGCACATTGTGCTAGTGTCTACTGCATTGCTACACTAGTTTCAGAATTTCCTCATTTACTTTCTTTTCACTCTAAATGCCAAATTTAATTTTTTAATACTCTGGTCACTCTTTCAATATGAATATGTACATCTCATTTTTCATTTTCATATCATTTTTAGGATTCATCCCCCAGGCTTTCGAGGGACTCATTCTATGTCTTTTTCTTACCAGAATCCTTATACCAAATATGCAAGGAAGTGAAATTATACATTTTGCTTCATGTAGAAATTGCTGTAGACTCTGCCAGTTATCATGTGTGTGTGTGTGCGTGTGTGTTTCCCACACAGCATACTGCCTTCTTTTACAGCCTTCATATCTGCCTTCCTAAATTGTAGTCATCTTTATAATCTACCAATATGTTATTTTCAAGAATGTATCTGCTTAAAATAGCTAACCTCTGTTTTCAGATTACACACAGGATTCCATTACAGTGTACTTCAGGCTGCCCACCACTAACCAGCCATTCCCTGTTTCTTCCCTAGCACCTGCCGAAACAGATTATGTGTATCCCACTGCCAAAGCACCACTCAGGCCAGAGGAGTCAAAGACTGAAGGTGGTAAAGGTTTACATGCTTTAATTTGTTTATTCAACACATTTTTACTTGACATATGCTATATCCATGGAACATGAAAGTTCAAACTGTAGTACTTGATCTACGGTTGAACCGATATGAAGAGCCATAGCTTCCGACATTCTTGAATTCTTAAACTGGTAATTAACTCTCTCTGAATACGGAAAGAAATTCCTGTTTCTCTCCTGGTATCTAAAGATTGAGGCATAATAATGTTTGAAAGCCAGCGAATGACAGTTAAAACATAAGTATTAGTTGGAGGATTAGTATTATAGAATAGGAGTGTCTTCCTGAGTCTCTTTTTTTTCTAAATCCATTATTCTATCTATAAAATTATGATGAAAATTCTTCAGAGAACCAGGTGTTTACATTCAAGAAAGAAATATTTGAGTATAGCTTAATATTTGACAGTTTTTAAAATTGTTCTCCTTTGTTTTGATACAGTTGTGGAATCTATTACATATGTGTCTGAACCACCTGAGACCACATTAGGTAATAATCTCACCACCCCAACCCTGTGTGCTTTCTGTCCTTGTTGCTACCATCACTGGAGAACCTCAGGGTCTCTCTCATTGTGAATTCATGTAGCACCATCATTCTCTGACATGGCAGTTACTTTTCTTTCCAGGTGCTCCTATTCATAGCCATTGTCCAAAAATGGCTCTGCTCTCATTCGATTCTGTATCAAGACCTTGCTGTCTTTTTCTACTTAAGTCAGTGAAACTGTTGAATCTATAGCATATTTTTTGCTAACATTGAACATGATGCCAGGTTGGCATTGCGTTGAATGTTTTAGATCAGATGTTTTTTGTATGATGATCCATTTATACTTTGACCCAGCAACATGCTTTCCATTAACATTCATTCCGTCACCTTCATTTCCATGCTTGATTTTTGTTCTCCATTGTTTAATTGAAATTCAATGTTTCTTAAGTAGCTCATGCTATAACATTTTTAAATTGCTTTTTCCCTCCATAATTCCTATTGAATATATCTTCCAGCATTGTCGAGGATGTAGCGTCCTAATGCCGTGTGAGGATTTCAAAAGTACTTTGTAACCTGGCATCTCTAAGTTTTTTTTAAACCAAATATGTTATAAAGAAGTCAATCTGCAACTGTTTTGTTGCAGATTTACA
>NW_012149730.1:4843943-4845326 GCF_000956105.1 Propithecus coquereli | reverse complement strand
AATAGAATAGGAATAAAATATATCAAAATTTAAACAAAGCAAGTTATTAAATAAAACAAGTATATTAAATGTGTTGATAGGATACTAAAATCTAACTTTAAAAATCGACAGATAAAATTATATGGGAAGCTCTCAACTTTTTATATGAATATAAAGCATAGAACAAGAGTAAAAAAATGAGCAGTGGAAATAAAAAGCATGGAAACTTGATGAATGTCAGAATATAAGAGAAAAGATGAAAAATAAGAAATACCAGGAGTCAAGACATTCGGGCTATAAATTCCTGGTTAGGAAAAAAATGTTTTGAAGTAAAGGAGATATGAAGTAATAGAAAAAATTTATTTGTAATTATCTCATGAAGCTGTACTTTGTACTTATTAAAATGCAGTACAGTAAATCAGGAACTTGCTCTAATTTCCATTATACTATATTCTAAGTTTCAAATTTGTTTAATTTTGAATTAAGCCTTTAGCTAACCTTTCTTGACGAGATATGCAACTTCAGAACAGATAGATTCGTATGCTCGGTGCATTCCACTCTCTAACCTGAAACCCTGGAGTGGCTGCAAAACTGCAACAAGAGGACCTCCTGGCATTGTCCAGACTGAGGTCATTTCCAATCCGCCACCGTGTCCTGTGGAAAGCAGCTACAACCCAAATACTCTGGCTTTGTCAGTGCTACTTAATGTAAGGAATTAATTTGGAAAACTGATCATGAAAAACAAAATGCATTCTAATTTTTTCTTTCTAAAAGTGGGTAGAATTGGGATCTCCCTCTCCCATAATAAGAACATGAATCTTACTTATCAGGTACCAGCAATATACTAGATTTTTATCGACTTCCACAGATGTATGTGTATGTACACATATATATCACAAATGTTTTTCTTTTTTGGAGGCAGGATCTCTCTGTGTTGCCTGGGATAGGGTGCAGTGGCATCTTCATAGGTCATTGCAACCTCAAACTCCTGGGCTCAAGTGATCCTCCTGCCTCAGCCTCCAGAGTACCTGGGACTACAGGCATACACTACTGTGCTCAGCTAGTTTTTCTGTTTTTTGTAGAGACAGGGTCTCTCTCTTGCTCAGGCTAGGTATCACAAAATATTTTAAACACAAATCCTAGTATTCCAATCAGAATATTTCCTCCCTCACCCTTGGCTAACTCTTATAAATTTCTAAAGGTCATTTGGTGGGGAGAATGTTCTGTTTATATGTATAATACCAATGCAAATTATTATCATTGAGCTATAATAAGAATATCACCTAACAATATTGTATATAACTTCATATGCAACAAAATTTTGTTCCGCCACCATTGTTTTCAGAATAAAATTCTGTAATTGGGCATGTTACCTTTCTTGTTAGTTTTACTTAAAATATGTTT
>NW_012149730.1:4840889-4843893 GCF_000956105.1 Propithecus coquereli | reverse complement strand
TCAAGCACTACAGTAACCTAAGTACTTTCCTTCAGTTGCCATAGAAGCATCACCTCTGCCTTCTCAACCTATAATCCTACCCAGCCCAGATGAGCCTCAGACTGAACCCGGTAAATACACTATTTTCTATTTCATATATGAGGTGAGTGTTTGTAAAATGACAATAAGGTCACTTCTAGATGTCAAAGGCCCTGACTTTATCACTCTGCTCACAGCCTTTGATGGGTGATTCCACCTGTCTGATGTCTCACTATCTTCAGTAAGCACTCAATTGGCAGTGTTGTGAATTTTCTTTAGGATATGACAGAAAACCACCTCTCAGCTACTCTACAAGTGTTTAATTCAAGAAATAGGAGTGTTTCTGAGGAAGAACATTTATATTCTATTTACATACATTCTAATTTTAATTACTTTATCATCTTGACTAGTTTTACAACTTCTGTGGTCATGTAAAAAGTATTTTAAGATATCTAATTTGTGTTTGAAGTTAAGAGAAACCTCCAGAAACTGGCTTAACAATTCAATACACATAAAAGAGAGTATTACAGGCCAGTCACCTCGTCATTATTTAGGTACCCTACTTCGTTCCACTCTTTCCTACAACGGTTTGGCCATTTCACTGTATACAAATAAGAGAAACTGAAATCAAACCAATTACTTTTGCTGGTCATAAAGGTACTAGGTAGTGGAGTTTGAAATGAATGAAAACAAATCACCCACATGGACAACTAAATGTGACTCTTCTTACAAGGAAAAATTCTCTCAATAGCTGTAGGTTTCCATGAAACAGAAGTTTATCTTAAATAAGCCCAAACTTCTGTTTTGATTATCATTATACTATTTTATATGGCTCTATTTCCAAAGGAGATGTGGATATTAATTTTACTCATTGTCCTCTGGAATGTCCTACTAAGCATTGCCTATAAACTCTACAGTTTAAATTTAATCAAAATTCTACCTTGACTACATTAATGGAATCTGTATCAGTTGTATCTAACTTGTCCAGTTTTGTTTTTAATAGCTATAGTAATATTATCGAAATGTCTAATTGCAAATATTGGTACTAATGACTCTTATCTCATTCTCTATCAATTTTCATGGAATTGCTTCATGACATGCCTTTACCTTCAGGTGATCTTTCTTATACCCTGAGGGAAGCAAATAGCATATCAGTTAGAACTTCAGTAAGCGAAGAAGTTGAGAATTAGAAAATCACAAGACTGTAAGAAACTCTAGAATCATAGAATTTGGGGATTGCAGGGTTCTTAAAAGCTGTGTAACTTTTGATGGAAAACCTGAGACTGCAGACCCAGTCATTAGCAAAGGGAGCTCTAAACCCCCAAATTCTGGGTTTCTAAACCAGTGAACATTTCTTGGTGTTCATCTCTCTGCAAACAGGAAGATTCCACTGAAACCACTGCATTATCTTGTATATTTTGATTTAGTATCAGGAAGAACCCTCTGCAGAGTCCTTCAGAAATTTCTGGTGTCTAAAAACTCTTATTTTCAGCAATCTTTTCTTAAGGTGTCTGAAACTGCATGACATTAACACCATTTTGTTCCTTTTTTATCCCAAACACTAGTTCAACTAAATCAGGTGTTTCCATAAGCTGCAGCCTTGCATCTGATAATTTCTTTCCTTCAACAGGATATGCTTTTAATTTTCTTGATGAAGAAACAATTGGTTTTCACACTGAATGTCCTAGAACTTCTTTAGGAATTGCCCAGGAAAGGAATAACTCTCCATTGAAAAGTATCCGTGGTGTCCAATTTCTCTTCCTAACCAACAGAAATTGTGTTTTGTTTGGTAGATTTATTTTTTCTATTAGCACTTGCTGTGAAAATACATTCTATATTTGGACTATAACATAATAATTTTGTTTTTTATTTAGAAAACATTGTATGTGTTTGCTTTTAAAATATCTGGATATTCTGATAAAATGATGTGAACTTGTAATAAAGAATTTTTATGAAATTTATTTTCAACCTATTTAAAAGATATTTGAAGAAGATATTTCTGAGGTTTCAGCAGTTTCATTTTGCCAGCTGAATATCTTGGATGTCATTTAATGTGCTTTTTTGTTTTGTTTTCCATTATATAGAAAAATTATCTTCCTATACTTTGCAGATCTTTAGGAGCTTTAATTGTATTAATTGCTGTGTATTTAGATCCTTAGTCACTCCACAAACATCTCTGAGCTCCTAGAGGCTTACGTACTGTCATTCTTGAAGGCCTCAAGAACTCCGAACCTGTATCCTTTCTTTTAGCTCCCAAGCAGACACCGCGTGCTCCTGCCAAGCCAAAAACATCACCACGCCCAAGAGTGCCACAGACACAACCAGGTAAATATGCATTTTATATTTTAGCTTGAAAAGTTTAAGGTTAATGGGCTTATTCTGTTGAATGATAGCAGATTGAGTTTAACCCTTATAAAACAAGTCGTCCTCTGTAACCTAGTAAATATTTAAATTTATTTTTAGACGTGATCAAAAAGCTCATCGTTGGAAGAGCTTATTCCAACAGAGCTTCCCTAATGTTATGTTATTTAATATGGGCTAGAGAGGAATGGCATTTCTTAGAATGAGGTGCCTCCCTACTCCCTTTTCCTCTCCCAGCCTGAGACTATACTCCTATGCCTCCCTGTCTATGCCTGAATGTGATTCCTCCTGACAATCATCTAATTTGAAATTTTCCTCAATATTTGGCCTGCTTACATAAAGTATATGAGGTATATCCACCCAGTATACCAGGAAAGGAATCTTTACTACCACTAATGATCTAGGGAAAGGAAAACGTTTGAATCATCAAAATTACACATGATCCAGGTAGTGATTCTGGATTCCGCCGCAAATACTGTAGTCATATCTTAGAATTTGTGCTGAGAAAGAAAAAAAAAACCTATAGTTTAGGTATGGTATCTAATATCTGATTCTAAGAGAAATTTTACCTATCATTAATTTTTTTCTTTAAAGGAAAATTCCCTACAAGACTATTCTGTGTTCC
>NW_012149730.1:4833340-4838824 GCF_000956105.1 Propithecus coquereli | reverse complement strand
CATAAACCATCAAAGTTATGGATGCTCCTAGTTTTTGCATGGACAAACAATGTGAAAATCCAGATATAGTTGGATTCTTTAGTGCCAAATTTTTTAAAGATCCTTGAGAAGTGAAAAAACTTTATAGTAGTAAAATTTTCCCATCATTTTGACATTTCACATTTGATTCTTACAGTGACATTTTTGTTAGGACAGGTGTATTATTTCCACCCAAAAAATGAGAAGCAAGTTAAAATCTGACCTACAGAACTGGGATATAGAGAGCCCAAGTATCTGGACCTATTGATAATGTGTGATCTTCAGCATTTAGTTCAAGTCTTGATTCTGGCACTTAATAACTGTGTAACCTCAGGCAAATAATGTCACCTGCCCATGGTTCTGTTTCCTCACCTTTAAAGTGTAGCTAATAATTCCTTCCTTCCAGCATTATGGAAAAAGTCAAAGGATATAAACCTTATAAGAGCCTTTTTGAAACTACAGAATACACTATAAATAAGTTAAGGGTTTTTTTCCTGGTGTCTATTACATCAGCACCTTGTTACTCCAAAGGAACAGTTGCGGAAAGCCAATTTTAGTTTGTGAACAAGTTCATTTGAAGGTTCCTTTGGGGCCTGAGAAGTGCAGAGGGAGTAGATGTGAACCCCTGCCTCCATTACCATTGTTCGCTTTCTCTCTGCTTTTGCCCCAGACGACTTAAAGCTTATCCATGCTTCCCAGCATTCTCCTCTGACTTCCCTGTCTTCACCTACTTCACCTGCATAGGAAGACATGAGGGTGGGCTTAAGGAGAAGTCAAGCAAACACATGCAGAAAATGAATGCATACTTGCATTCGTTTAATTGCTATCTCCTCTGAAATAAAGATTTCAAAAAAGTTCTTCATCCTACCCTGATGCTTTGTCAGATTTTGCATTGTTTCAGACTTAATTTTTCTAAAAATATCTGGAATTCTAACTGATCTATTTCTAGAGCTTAAGTTTAGTTTTCTAACTCCAGTGTGAGTAACGCTTTGTTTTAGCAGTGCTCAGGCTACGTGTTGTCATGCTTTGTGGGTTAAGCATGACTGGGAGGTGCTGAAACCAAATGACTCATCATCTGAGTTCTCTCTTTCAGTTCCTAAGAGGCCCCAGCGTGTCACTTCAAAACCAAAAACATCACCAAGTCCAGAAATGTTGTACCCCTCACCTGGTAAATGTTTTATTTCATGTTTAAGCCAAATGCATTCTACTGTCACACTCTGCTGCAGGGAAACATGAGAATTGATGGATGTGAGGTCAATATTTCACATATATTCAAATACTGTGTTGTATCATATGTGGTATTATTCAGAGGTTTCGTTAAGATTGTCCCTTTGCTCATGTAGTAAAGCTATTATTATTATCAAAAGGCACAGAATTATGCCAAGGGCAGAATGCCGTTCCTAGAACTGAAGGTCTCTCACTTACAAAAAAATAACCTGCCAATTCTAACTATGCTATGCTCAAATGTTTCTACAAACAAGAAGATAAAGAATTTGATTTTTCCACAAAAATGATTAAATGGTGTTTTAACAAATAGAAGCAATGAATGACATTTAGCCATTTACTTAGGTTCATAAATTTTACTATATCCAACACTGAGGTTTTTTCCCTGTCACATTCGACTTTACAAGTTTATGGAGCAATAGCTTGGGTTAAGGAATTTGTTTCACAAACAGTAGTAAAAAAAAAAAATGATTTCTTTAGTTATAAATCTGTTTCTGTCTATCATCTAAGAATGTCTTTTGTTCACTTATGTGGAAAGTAATCTCATACTTACAGGAATGCCCAGGGTTGGAACTGCAAGGAGCCAGACACTTCACTGGTCTTACCACGACTGCTATTTACACGAATTTTTCAAGAGGCCTTAGGAAGACTGTTAGTTGAACGTGAGAGTTCTCTCATAAACCAAACCAAGCTCGTTTTTAACTGGAGAATCTGGGAAATATTTTAAGTTCTTTCCTTTTCTTTTAAAGGTCCAATTATTATAAATTCCTAGATGCTCCTAAAGGCATATAGAACGTTCCCAGAACCAAAGGATTTCTAAGCTATCATTTGAAATGATGGCAATTTTGGAAGCAAGCCTGAATTCCCTTGCTATAATGTTTTCCAGATTGTGTAAGTGAAGGGTATTATTGTTGCCGTGGTGTAGTCAGGTTGCTGTTGGTGATGGTGGTAGGTTAGAGAGACGCTCCTTTGCCCTGAAGTCTAGAATTTCAGTTTATACCACTAAACACAACAGCCAATATTATAAATATAGAGTAAGAAAAAAAGCTGATCTTCCACTTGCAAAAGGTCAACTTATGTTCACTTGTGGAAAAAAATATAATAGAAATTAATTCACTAAAGACAACAGTAGACTTGAGTAATTTTACTTTATTTTTAATTATAAAAAGTAATATTGGTGCAATCTCATTATATCAGCATATCTAATCGTTAAGCTTTTTCTTCTTTTCTAATATTTAATATTTGCCTTAATCCCATCACCACCTTGTTTTTCACAGAAACTGACCTGTAAGCTTGAGCACTGAAATAACAGTACAACCACTCCCCCTAGTTGGTCATCCTCTACCAGCGCCCTAGCCTTACATATTCAGAGTTAGAATTCTGTCTCTAAGCCTAGTGTTGGCCCTGCCATTGTGATCAGTCCGCTCATCGCTCCTGTGATGCCCACAGGAATAATCAATCCTAAGGCAACTGTAATCAGATTTCAGTTTTCTTAGAAGTGCTCAAATGCTGGATTCTGTTGTGTGCAAACAGTTTTTGGATTGTATCTAGGCTCAGGTTTGCATCCTAATGAACCCAAGGCCTCATTTACCAGAACCTGTAGGTTTTACCTCAGAAAACACAGGGTAGGTTACATGTATATTTAATATGTATTGGTATTTTGGAGAAATAGACTCTTCTGTAAAAAGTCTAAATGTAAATTGTAGTGCTGAAATCAGGACAGAGTTATGTTTTATTATGATGTTTATCTCAAAATGTATTCTAAGAGAGACCAGAAGTAATAGACTTGGATTTCCAGACCTGTATTAACTAGAAAGTCAGTCTAGGGTTCACTGCACAGTTCTTCCATTCTATAGATTCCTAGACATATCTTCATGCAACGAGGCTTTAGAGAAAATCTTCCAGCCACTTGGTCAAATTATCTCCTACACTTAATGAAGAATCTCGAAAAACCGAGCCCATCCCCCAGAACTGGATTTCCTCCATATCTGCCTTGGAGGAATGATTTAGAATTCAGAGCAAAGGAATTGTCCTGACAGCAAACAAATGCTGTTTAGCTTGGAGTCCAAACACGAGGTACCTGGCTCCACAGAGCTCTGCCTGCCTTGCAGATTCATTTCTATACCAAGAGCTGTGTTGGCTTGTCATCCTTCTGGCCCCAGGCTTTTGGATAGATTTTAGTCATTGGAAGCAAACCAGGAAGAAAATCTCGATTTCAGCAAGCTATCCAAGTCCTCATGAATGTTCCTTCTGCGTATCTATCCCCTTATACTCATTTGTAGTCACACTTCAGCATTTTTGTAGTTAGTTTCATGTTTTAGTTAAATGCGGTTGGTTTGTTTGATTGTTTTTTGGTGAGCTAATTAAGAATGAGTGTTTAATTCTAAATATTTCCTAAAAATTGAGCTGTATTGTTTAAAATAATAAGTGAATTACAGTTATTAACGCAATCATTTGCTTGGATTACATACTTTAAAATGTTGCCAGATTTATATTAGGGAGAAGCCTGGACATGAACATTCACCTAATGAATGTGTTTTTTTTTCTGATGTAGTCTTAGAAGACAATACATTTAGAATTGAGCAAACCAAGATAACAATAATTAATAATTTCCCCCATTTTTATTTTTATCAAAATAGAAGTTGGAATGATCAGGGTAGAGAATTACCTCCTTAAGATCACACTGTTATGATTACCATTCTACAATGCTTCCTGATTATCATCATAATCTTCTAGACAATTTTACCATTTCTTCCTAAAGCTGCTTAGTTTTTCCCTGAGATTGTATTATATAGTTTTATTGTTAAAATTTTTCTTATTGATTTTCCTAGAGGTAAGATGTCTTCTCACATATGAGAATTAAAATCAGAAGTTATCAGCAGTTTGCTGATGTACCTGATGGCACGTTAAATATCAATACGCTTTTCTCCCCCAAGCTTTAGTGACTTAGCACCTTCATTTTTTCCCCTAAACTTCTTTAGGCTCATATGTGCCATGATATGACAAATTATTTCTTAAATTTTTAATATAGAATGTGTTTATTATAATAATGGCATAATAAGGCAGATTTTAATACTGCTTTACATCTCCCTGGAAAAGAATTAGAGACTTTTGGGAGAGGCCCATGTGGGTCTTTAAAATGCTGCTTAGCAAAGCACAATGCCGGTTCATGAGAAGCACACATCTTTTCCAGATCTGTGGCAAAAATGCACCAATGAATGTTCAATTCAGCAAATATTGATTGTCTTTTTTATGCCTGGTTCTGTGCTTAGTGCTATAAGGATAAAAAGAGGGATTAGATATAATCTCTACCATCCAACACAGTGCAGTGGAGGAAACAGGAATTCATATAAATTATTACAAAACAAGGCAAATCTTGGTGAAGTGAGATAGTGATATAAACAAAATACAATGAAATGACAGGGAAGCAATAAATTGTATGAATTCAAGAAGTCATCACCAAGGAAAAGAGATTTAAAATAGATTTTGAAAGATAAGTAGGCATGTAGCTATTGATGATTTATAAGGAAGCAAAGACACGGGGGTATGAAAAGTGGTCAGCATAGCTTAGAAGCAGCCTGTAATCAGAATGGTTACAGTGCCGGCCATGTGGGTGAGATTACTGGGAGATGAAGACTTAAAGTGGTTGAGGGCTTTTGCCACCATGCCAAGGACTTCAAAATTTTTCTACAGGCAATTAGGAGACATTAAAATTATGCGTTGTGTTTTTCTAATTATGGGGGTGATGCGATATAATTAGATCTGTATTTTAGAAAGATAGTTGTCATGTAAAAAAAAACATGGAATATTAGCTGGCAAGAAGAGATTGGTGGCAAGGAATCAGTTAGGAATTTCTCAACAGTCTATTATAGAAAGGCACATACGAGAATTAGAACTAATAGTGGTAGGAAGGGAAACAAAGGAATAATGCTGAAATTGATTTTGGAGGTGGAATTGCTAAGACCTGGAGAATGACTGAACGGTGTTATGGAGAGAAGGATGACACCATCATTCCTAACTTGGGCCAGTGGTAGGTGATGATGCCATTGACTATGACAGGGAACACAGGGAAGAATAAAGACTTGGGTTTGTACATACTAGGTTTGCAGAGCCAGTAGAACTTTCAGGTGGCAATAGCTTAAGTGGTGGTTGAAAATGTTTTTCTGGGCCGGGCGTGGTGGCTCACGCCTGTAATCCTAGCTCTCTGGGAGGCCGAGGCGGGCGGATTGTTTGAGCTCAGGA
>NW_012149730.1:4730615-4833143 GCF_000956105.1 Propithecus coquereli | reverse complement strand
GAAAATGTTTTTCTGAATTTCCAAACAGAAGTCAGGATTTGAGACAGACTTGGGAGTCACCTGTCTACTATAGATTGTTCTTAAATCTTGGATGACATCATCCAGGAAACAGTATAGACTAAGAAAATAAGTCATAAATCAAATATTTGGGTGGCAAAGTTACATTAAAGGAGTAGGCATTAAAGGAGTTGCTGTCAAAAAAAATCAGAGGGGCCAGGTGCAGTGGCTCATGCCTATAATCCTAGCACCTTGGGAGGCCTAGGTGGGAGGATCGTTTGAGGCCAGGAGTTCAAAACCAGCCTGGGCAATAGCAAGACCCCATCTCTGCAAAAAATTTAAGAATTAGCCGGGCGTGGTGGCACGTGCCTATAGTTCCAGTTATTCGGGAGGCTGAGGCAGAAGGATCACTTGAGCCCCGGAATTTGAGGTTGCTGTGAGCTATGATGACGCCACTACATTCTAACCCAGGCAACAGAGTTGAGACCCTCTCTCAGGAGGGGGAAAAAAAAAAAAAAAGAAGAAGAGAACCTTAAAGAAGGAGTTGGGAGGTGAGGCAGGAAATGGTCTCAAGAAAGGAAGGGCGGCCAACAGGGGCAGTGAGGTGGAGGAGTCAGAAGAGGCTGCTAATGTCACTGTGCAGGTCTGGAATCCCATTATCTGAAAGCCTTGGGCCGGAGGCTTCAGAATTCAGCAATTATCAGATTTTAGAAAATTAAGAGTACTTATATCATTGATTACAAACATTAATATGTCTACAGTGAAAATTATGAATAGTCTTACAAGTCAGAATAAATAAAAGCAGATCAGTACTAGTTATGTTTTGCTGTTGAATAAGCTAAGGAAAAACTCAATTTGGGGAGTTTTTTGTAATTCAGAACTTGAGATAAGGCATCGTTGCAGGAGATCAGTGAAGCAGAAGCCAGACCACCGTGGGGGAAGGAGACACAACTGAAGGACCAGGAAGCAGAGGCAGACAAAAACTTTTTCATTAAAGAAATGAGAGCAAGAGAGGGGGTGGTTTGAAGGAGAAGCCATGTCCAGGGAATGATTACCTTTTTCAAAAAGTTGGAGCATTTGAGTTGTTTTACAGGTGGATGGGAAGGAACTCGTGGAGAAATGGAAATATGGACTAATGGATAAAAATATAAGATAAAAAATAATGGAAAGTAGAAGGCGTCAGAGGAAGTGGAAGGTAGGGTGGCCCAAGAGCACAGGGAAAGCCTGGAAAGTGGCCTCCAAAAGGAAGGGAGACCGGGGCTTCCTCTTAGACTGGACCTAAGGGTACAAAGTTAAAATAATGGAATCGAGGATCTTGAAGTGAAAAGGCTTCGTCCAGTCTACATGTTACTTTTCTAAGAGAATCAAATTCTTTATAGCCTATTGCCAGGGTAAACCTTATCATAGACTTCATATTGCACCAACTTCAACAGAGAGTAACATGTTAATTATCTTCTAACTCTATCAAAACATTCATGCATGTTCATTTACATTTGTCTGTGTTAGACATCGTCCACTCGTAATAGTCTTGTGTTAGTTCAATTTAATATACAGAGGAATGCCACATAGAGGAAAAAAAGAGAAAAAGAAAAAGCAACTTGAATTTCTTGGAGCTGTAGTGGACCAAGTAGGAGAATGATTCATATTCCTTTCCTGTAAATATTTCTATTTCTTTCCTTTCCACTGATTTCACCTGCTTTAGGAAGTCTGCTATGGCAGTTTATTAAATCATTGCTTCATGGTTAAAAGAAGAAAAGTGCCAATTACACAGCTGGAATCCACATTACCCTAGCCTAAATTCCTCAGTAAACTAGAGCAGCAGAAAGTGATGCATTTACAGTATGGTGTGTTTATTAGTAGCGTATCTCTTCTCAGCTTCTCCTTTCTTTAATCCCAGCTTCTTTTTGTGTAGTCTAGTACTATAACTACTTAGGGTATTTATAAACTACAGGCTGCTTTGAATGGTCATGACCTCTGCAGAGCCAAATTAAAGTTCCTTCTTCAACCTCCAGATAAACATTTAGTTTGATTTACAACTGGAAATTTCTCATATTTCACCATTTGAATCCCCCCCAAAAAAACTGGTACGGCAAGGTGAAATGTTCACTGTTGTAGTGGGCTTTCTCTAACTTTGTCAACCACTGCTCTTTTTGAAGTTTCCTTTTTTCTTAAAAAAAAAAATTCCAGATTTTCAAATTCCCCTGGATGTCACCTTTTAGCTCATAGAAGTTCTAATTGAGTCAAGTTTCTGTTTATTGTCAGTTTCTATAACTATAATTTATCTGGTACTTAATGGCTTAAACTAAGATCGTATATGGCATGCAAGTTAAATATGATCCCCCAAAATAATAAAAAGTTCATTTTATATAACCTATTTCTACACTAATGGTAAAGTGGTGCTTGGCACACCTCATGATACAGAAGTTTTCTTCACCTTTCTTTGGAGAAGAGTTCTAGCCTGAATCCTAATTTTTTTTCCCAGCATCATATAAGATGCAAGAAAATTACTCTGCCTACCAAAAGACACTGGTATTTATGAAATCTTTAGTGTGGTAGGAGAACTTTCCAGTGAGGGAATAAGCCTGAAGAGGACCTCCTTTTGGGGAAACTGAGTCAAAGAAGTACTTTATACTGCTCTGGGAATGAGATTTTGTCATAGAAATCTGGCAGTAACAATGGCCAAATCACACTGATAATTCCCCAAATGAGAAATAAGGTACCAAGTTTCCAATCTACTGTTTTGTTTTGCTAAAATAGAACACAAGCATTAAAAATATATTGGATATCAGGGACTGGATATGAGTAGGCCTATTCTTTAGCTGACATTTTTGTCTTTTGTTTTCATATTCTCATATGTCAAGCATGCTTGACACCTAATATACTAAAAGCCACATCACAAGGAAGACAAAAATAGCAACAGCTAGTATTTAACTAGCATTTATCAAGTACTCGCATAAACTTTACAGGTGGTATCTTCTAATGACTAGCTGATTCTTTTTGCTTTATTTCCTCCCCATAGCAACTGTCAGTGCCATTTAGAATGAAACTTTGTCCTCCTTTTAAATATTCAATATTTTTGCCTTTCTTGTTTCCTTCAATTTGTAGCCATTTTTGCATTTTATCTAAGATAATGTATTTTCTATTGCTATTAGTAGACTTATAGCATGAATATCAAGTGGCAGCTAACCACTTCAGGAAAAAACTGACTTTCTATTTTGAGGGAGACCTACCTTCTTATGTTTAATTATATTATCTATTTCCTCATTTTTTTTTCCCTCAAGAAAGACTTCAAAATGAACTGCGACAGACTTTGTTTCTGTTTTACTTCCACCAGAATCTTCCCGACACAGTGACATTTTTCCATTTTGAAAAGAGTGGTCATCTTCTCAGCTTTGGTCTTTATTGTGAAAATACTTTTGCTTCATTCATTCTTTCTGAGATTTTATATCTATAGGTTAAGTTCACCCCAAGTATGACATTTCAAGTCCACAGTGTTTTATAATCTTTTTCTTTCAGTTCCAAAAGATGTGCTCCTTCCCCATAAACCAGACCCCGAGTTCTCTCAGAGCGAACCTGGTAAATGAATTGTTTAATTTTCCCAGTTAAGAAGTATATTTTTCAAAAAATATTCTTGATATAAATATATTTTAATGGTAGTGATATGGAAGAAATATGGGGGAAGATATGGATATAAAATGTAAATTTCTTTGGGGAAAGTTTAATCATATATCTGGTTGAAAATTTTTTGCTCTGGTTAAATGAAGGAACGGTATATAATTAGTTTATTTTCCCTGGAAGTGTTTTCCTTGAATAGGAGATCATGATAAAATTATAAAACACAATTATTAACTCAGCCAACTCTTATATCATTTCAAAATGTAAATGCGACTACATTATAACTGTGAGTGTACTTTTAAGTAAAAAATATGGTGCATACTCAAAGTTACAATGAATGAAAACTTTAAAGTTTTAGTTAAACTAAGTTCCCTGAGTGGCATCTAATAGATTTTCTCATATTTATTATAGTTCTTAGAAAATGTTTAAATGATTAAATTGACGCATCTAGAAAGTACAGAAACTATTTGACTTTACCAGGTAGTAATTCTCATGAATATGTTTCTTTGGTTTGTTTTTGGCATAGTTCTGCAACCTGTTACCTTTAGAATTGAGCCGCCAAAGACGACAGTAGGTAATGATTTTCTCATACTGACCAACTCTGTTTTTCTTCACTGCCATCCAGATTGCAGATCTTTCTCAAATGATCCTGTGAAAATATCATCTCTTCTCAATCCATTTCATCATTTCATTCTCATTGTTATTCTTTCCAAAATAGAAAAGCTGTGGTTTCAATGTTGTAAAGGCTTTGCTCTGAAGACCAACTTCAGGCAGCTCATCACTGAGTCCACGCTCATCTACCTCACCTACCTCCATGTTCACAATGAGTCCACCTCACTGGTGCCATCTATTAATAGTTAATAACTATTTCTGCTGGTTTAGTGGTTCTCGGCTGTACTGTTACAACATACCAGCATGTGACAAGTTTGCAAACTGCTGCAAGTAATTACTATTAATATTGGTCAAAATACTGAAAATTGCCAGTGACGTATTTATAAAATTTAACTTGAGCAGACTCAAGAAGATTATCCCAACAATGACAATATTCTCACTCATTTTGTAATCCTATACGCTCTCTTGGGTGGGAGAGAGAGGGGGACAGAGCTCCAACTAACTGTCCAGGACTGGTTCTAACCCATACCTCATCTTAACCAGGCATTCTCATGGATTGGGTCAAGCCTAGAATATCATTTATTATGTGTCCTGGCGGAAAAACAGTTGAGAACCATTATTCTAATATTCCATAGTCACTTTCCAGAAACTTCTGTGCAACACTTAACTTTCTTCTTTCCTTTTTCTATTTCAAATGAAGGAATCTCATGTAATACCAATCTGGTCTGGTGCTGGCTTTAAATCTAAAAATTTACATCCTTGATACTTTTCTTTTGCAGCTCCTTTAGAGACACGAGACATCCCTTTTATACCTATGATTTCCCCAAGTCCTAGTCAAGAGGAACTACCAACTACTCCGGGTAAATTTTGTTTTGATATCTCAGTTCATTGATGACCTACCTTTTAGGAATTTCCCTTATAGTAGCCATAAGTACATTATGTTGGTGGGTTGTTTCCAAATAATAGAAGGTTACTTTTTACCATTATAAAAATTTCTGCTTCACTTGATACTTTTCCATTAATTGTATATTTGTCCTTTTAATATTATACTGATTTTCAATATAAAATGAGAATGTTTTAACACATCTTGACAAAATTTAAAGTATTCTAAAAAGAAAACATTCTGAAATCAATGCTGTTCATTTTTGTTGCTTTTTCTGTATTTGAAATTGCATTTGAGAAGAAAAATGAGTCGTCTAGTGTTTATTGAGCTTTTTCTGGGTGCTACGTGCAATGCTAAGTGATGTGAGTTCAAAAAACACTATTTTAAAGGTGAGTCTTTACCTTAGGGAGCTCACCCTCTAATGTGAACATGGAATTTAGTAGCAATAGTGCTGCTTCTGTGCCACCCAGCCAATGCACTATGAGTATTTTTAATTTAAGCCACATAACTCTGTGAGGTAGGTTCTATTACAGTTTAGAAAATCGAGGCATAGAGAGCTTTAAAAATTTGACTGAGGTTTAACAGATAGCGTTAGAGCCAGGACTGGAATCCACACACCCAGTTACCAGAGCTCCTAGGATTAACCCCAGTGTTATGCTACATTACCAAGAATGTGACAGATAAATGAGCAACACATTGAACAAGCAAACTACCTGGGGGCATCAGGGAAGGCTTCTCAGAGTATGTGATGTTTATACTGGGTCTTCATGTTAGAATGAGAGTTGACCAGTCAAAGATGCAAATGGTTCTTTCAAGTTAAAGACAGACGGGAGAGAGGCGCAGGGCAAGATGGCTAGACTAACCTGCTGAGTGTGAGTGGGTGGGCTCCCTGGAGAAACAAGGATGGACAGGTCAGGAGAGTTGGGTGGGATGAGCTGGACAGGCTTTTAAGGAGTTCGGCACAAATGTATTCACTGTATGGGAAAATCCAGTTTACTTGCCTCTTGGCTGAAAATGAACCAGAAAGCAAGAGTTCCAGGCTGGTGTGCGTTGGCCCCTCTGTCCTGTCCACGCTGCATCCCATATAGCTGGGTTTAAATCAGTGGCCTTATTTTCCTCCCTTTATTCCTTTCCAAATAAATCCATCCTTTGTGAGTGCCTGCTGCAATGAAGTTACTGATTACATTTTAAAATGAAATCCTTTGTGAAGAAAAAAATTAGAATTGAATAAGCAAATATACCCTGGTTACAAAATACTCATCTACTCTAACCTCGGTCTGCAGAGTCAGTGTCACCCATGATGGCAAAGTAAAAGCATTTTTTAAAAATCGCTACTAAATATGCTCATTATTTAACTTCCACTCCCTATTTATTTACTGTGTCTTGGTTTATTGGAGCAAGAACCATTATCTGCCAGTTATGACAAATACCTTTCTTGTGAGAAGAATCAGGAGAATAAAGCAGAGGAGAGAAAGAGATGTCACTATACCGTTTACACCAAGTGTTTCCTTGGATCCAGTGTGTGGCACAATGAACCGTAAAATTCACTATGTTTGTACAATGTAATATGGGGGCGAAAATGTTACCATAAGTAATTTTTTTATTTTGTCAGGAGGAACGTGGCCACATGTCAATGAATATACACTCTGATTTTCACATGAGGAAAATAGAAGAGCATTTCTTCTTATGTGGTGTAAATACACATTTTTTCATAGGATATATTTACTTTCCAGCTCACCTAAATGATTTGTGGAATTTAGGGGTTAGGGAGGAGACGTGGCAGAGATAAATACATCAAGACAGGGGACTTCCATACATGAGCCACATCCAAGAATAGCCACAACCAGTCATGAAATGATGATCCTGAGCTAAAAGCTCTCAGAAATTCTTATAATAATCATTAAAATAATAGCACAAGGCAGCAAATATAACATGAGAGTTATTAAAATGTACGACTAAGTTTGAGTTGTTATGATGACTAGGCATGTTTTTAAATGCAATTTATCCTTTTATCATCGCCTGGGGCAGAAAAGAGCATGGGATTTTTTTGGTCAGGCTTATAATGATAATTATTTAAGACAAGCTATTTTATTGTGTTTTTCTTCAGAAGAAACAGACCAATCCACCCAAGAACCCTTCGCAACTAAGATTCCACGAACAACTGAATTGGCAAAGACGACTCAGGGTAATAGTATTTACCCACCTCTAGATAGTAACTTTTCCTTATTTACTTTTAATCAGGAAAAAAAAAATTCAGAATGTCATTTCTTATCACAGTGAATTGATTTTTCTCATTTCTTAGGTGAAGGACATCAGCTAAATCTGAATATTTGTGTGAATATAAGTTGAATGTACGGAAGACCAGTTCTTTAGTCAGAGATTTGCCTTTGAATGTATTATTGATGGCTTGACCCCCGATAACTAAGAATGAAAGCTCTCATTCCCCCTCCCCATGTTTGACCTTAGTTTGCCTCATTTTCCATATTTGATAAATAGGAGCCTTTATAATCTTCCTCTTTCCCCTTTTTTTTTTCCTTTCTCCCATGTTCCCCACGTGATGAAACATTGATATTGTGGGCTGAGAAATCCATTAACAAGAAAAAATCATTTTTGAAATTATGATAATATTTAAACATCAAGGGAAGTGTTCTCTGTGATTTCTTTTATTCTTCCCTGTGATTTCCTACTTTTATTTCTTTTCTGTGATTTCCTATTTTGGGGGAGGTGAACTCACCTACACAAAGCTCTATCTCATCTTCATATTCTCTCAGAAGTCCTTTCCTTTTTATGTTTGTCTATCCTGCTAGGGTTATAACCACTGTGGATTTCCGATCCTTCAGTGGGTTTTTGTAATGACCCCTTTTGCCCATCTCTACCTCGATTAGATGGTCGGACTCCAAAAATAAGACAAAAAAACCAAGCAAGCTTTTTTTTAAGGAGCTAGAAGACAAATAAGTGTATGCTACCCATTATCAGTACTAATTTGAGAGGAGAAGTTTGAAATAATAAGAGGAAATGATAATGAAATCAAATTTTAAGGTATCTATTTTGTCAATGGAGTAATATTGGTTCTAAAGAAACATGACTACGAAAGATTCTCTATGGTATAGGACAGTTCCTTTAAATCTTCTGAATCTTTTTTATTTGTTTGATTTAACTTTTTATTATATTTTAAATTTTATTAAATTTTTGTTCACTTTTTATTTATTTATAAATATATGTGGAAGTCAGAGGCATGATGATGGCAGCCCTCCCCCAACCCCATTTGCAGCTTCAACAATTAACAGCAGGTGGTCTGTTGTGTTACATCCTGTCCCACCTTGATCTTTGTATGTTTATTATTTTGTGTTTTTGCAAATCTCTTTACTATCTGGTTTAATAGGAGATAGCTGGGCTCTCATCATCAAACGCAGTGTTTTTATAGCAAAATATGTGGATATTTACCATAAGCAGGATAAATAAAGACTCTCATCCATCTCAGGGTATGTTGCCAAATGAAAAAAAAATGATTTTGGCTTTTTAGAGTTTTATGGATTTCAGAATTGAGGTTAAAAGATCATAGGACTACTCTTTCCTTGTTTTGCTTTTTTTTTACCTTAATGGGAATGTCAATATTGTGTCACCATTACTAGTGTATGTGGAATTTTTATTAAATTCCTTCTGAAATATTTTTTACATATAAATTTCACAGTTAATTGTGTATATGTGCAAGATCTTTTATCATTATATGAATTGTCTTAACATATTTGTATGATACATTTTAATTTTTTTCTTATATTCTTAGCCCTTTTTTTGTTTTTATGTTTAAAACTGAAACCCTAGAGCCATGTGTTAGTTGATGATGAGCTGTATGAGTAACTCACAACCTAAACTTAAATTATATTTCATCTTTTTACAAAAAGTTCTTTTCAGATTAAGTAAAGGCCATGGAAAAACTAAAACAAAAATTCTGATTCTGGGGCTCTGAAACAATGAATGATTATTTCTGCGCTCTCCTCTGAGTCTCTTTCCCATCCAAAGTTTTAAAATTCATGTATGTCTAGAATGAGAGAAGAACCATGAACCCTGTATTTTTTTTTGTTATTATTAAGCAAAAGCAATCTAACATGCAAAGGGATTTACATGAAAAGCTAAAATAGGTTAAATTGACAGGGACTCCTACCACTGTCAAATAAAATTGAAGAACAATATTTGCAAATCATCATCAGGCATTTTAGGGTCTGTGAGAATTAATATTTATAGCAACCTCTGTTCATTCTGCTTATTACACTTCAGAAGGCCCAGGCTAACCCTATAGAGAATTTCAGTACCTATCTGCTGTTGGCCTGCAGCATAGCAAAATCCTGCTCATCACAATTTTTACATTGGAAATTTATAAATGAGCTACATTATAACCTATTTCACAGGCATTTTTTTTTTTAACTTGATGGGCAAGGCATTGCTGATTTATGGTTACATAAACACCCACTCAAGATGTGAACAAAATCATCAAGATGGTGTAATCTACTTACACAGTTTGCAAGAAAATTTTTTCTAGTCTTGGCTAAAGAAGCATTACCAAGAAAGTTGATAGGAAGAGCCAGTGTCTGGTTAGGGGGGCAGGGGCAGAGGAGAGCAGGGGTAGGAAGAACAAATTCCAGGATGAATGCACAATTTAAAAACCTTAGGAAGCAAAAATTGTTCAGCAGGTTTTCACAAAATCGCCTGTGTATAGTGGTCGCCCACTCTTCCATTCATTCATTCAGCAAGTCTTCGTTAGGAGTTCTTCCCGTGCAGGCCCTGGATGGCAGGGCCAGAAAGCAACGAGGTGGTCCCAGGGCTTATCTGAGTTCTTCCTCTTTGCTTGCCCTTTCTTGATGGACAGGGCACCAGATGTCATTTGTTCTCGTTTCTACTGCATTGTGGATCACACTGAGTATTTATTCATTTCAGGCTTTACGAGCAAAGACAATTTGATAGAGATCACATGTTCCTACTCTTTTCTTCTTACCCACCTTAACATTGATTTCCCTTTTTACCTTTAATATTGCTTGTCTTCTCTGGCAAAATAATGTCCCAGAGTGACTCCTTACTGAGAGACGTGGATGGATAGGTGGATGGGTGGACAGGCAGACGGATGAATGGCTTATGTGTTTATAATGTAAAGCAACCATGTGGTAAAATGAATGCTCCTGCAAAACATGGACTGCATAATGATAATCCTTAACACACATTACAAATGACCTACCTCATTGAGACTATGTGCATCTTTAATTTTCAGTCATGAATATTTTCACCTGTTTTATTTTCCTTTAGCATGAAGTCTGTAATGCATAATTGAGAATTTCAGAACACTCTTTCTACTTCCAAGCAAATTGTACGAGTTGTTGGTACCGAGGGTGCTAGATCTCCATTCAGTGGACTTTGGAGTGTTGGTTATTAAATATGAAGTGTTTCCTTCTTTCAGCACCACACAGATTGTACACTACTCCCGTGAGGCCCAGAACACCAGAGAAACCACGCATCAGACCTGGTAAGTTGTTTCTCTTTCTCTGATGGCCTAAATAATCCGAAGGCTGGGAAAGATATGAAATGGATTGAAACAACCAAATATACCAAAGGGGGGAATATATTCTTAACTTGCAATAAAGGACACAAAAAATTCTGATCCTTGTGGATAAGTGGAGAGGTACTGATGCCACTTCCACTTGTCCATGGAAGTCACAAGACTTGACTGAGGTTTTTAAGGATGATCAGAATCGGAGGCCATTATGAAACTTTAGCAATATAAAAGTATTTTTAAAATAGTGTTTGTGTATAAATCACACACATCCCTTTAATTTTCCATGACACTTACAGAGATGGCATACAGTTAGCTATGACTTGATATCACTTACTTTCAAATGTTATTTTTCTCTTAAGAAAAGATGGTCCTTCTCAATATAAAAAGGCTCTCAGAAAATATTTTTATTGATTCCTTTAGAGGATAAAAAAATTGTCACAGATTCTATACAGCAAAAATAAAGTTATAATTATATATTGGGAAATAATTTTAATTTACTAAATTTTCCAAAGGTCCTAGAATCTCCCTCACTGGGGGTTGTTTAGGAAAAAATTAACTTGGAGGGGCTGATTTGACTCATGTGATTAAATCCCTCCTATACTAAAGCACAAGTTGGATCAAAGACTCTGGTATTTTCTGTCCTTTTTCTCTGTGATTTTAAGGAGTCTTCTTAAAGTTCTAAATGCTGAAACTCATTTACAAATGAATGTTGAGTGTATCTCCAGGCACGTGAAAGAACAAATGATTTTTTTTTAATATTCTTTGGTTTGTGGAGAGCCCATATATGTTGCTATAATCCTCTAACTTCTAAAGGTAATTAGGCACAGAAATCTTTTATAAGTAAATGTATCCCCGTGTGACTTTTGTGTCATAATAGCTGTTGAAAGCTTAATGTGTGGCTGGCTACAGTAAACACTTCTACAAAATAATGAAACAGTAACAATAACAGCTAACAGTGATTGTTTGCCATGTGAGGTACAGCTGAGGAAGCTAAGGCACTGAGAGCAATTAGAATGTGGATTCAAAGGCACATGCAATGTAACTCCAAGAGTTTACTCACTTAGGCACAATACACTTAGAGCTCCTCTTTAAAGAGTCTTCTAAATGGACTACAAAATAGGTAACCTCTTAAAGTTTTGGCGATGCTATGGCTTTCTACAGAGCAGGAGAGAAATTTAAGTGATTTCATCAAGTTCTGTATTTGACAATGGACTTGTGCAAGGACTATTATAATGAAACATCTGCACCTAGAGACTCCTATGAAAGGACTGCCAATTCATGAGTTATGAATTGACGTCTCGACAAATAAATATATTTCAAGTTTTGGTTTTTTGTTATTCATTAGACATATGTAGTCCTGATCTTTCTTCAGATCCCTTTCAGAATGTATCTAATGCTTATAAATGAAGCAAGATATTTCCCACTTATATAAATTCCCTTGTTTGTTATTTTTTCAAGTCAAGTATTAAAGCCCAGTGGTCACCTAAGAGTACAAATTCATCTCTCTATTCCCAAATTCAAGTTTATGATTTTTGTACCAGAATGTGGTTTCTATTTTCTGAACCATATTTTTTGGTAAGCCATCATTTTTTATTACGTAGTTAAATGACTTTCAGTTCTCTAGGAAGTTTTGTTTTCCTTGGCTACCAATGTTTAGTAAGAAAATTTCTGAATTATTTATTTCTCATTTTATTGTAGTTCTGAATAGGACAACTACAAGACCCACCAGACCCAAACCCAGTGGGATGCCCAGTGGGAATGGAGTGGGAACAGGTAATGATCATAAATGTATTCCTTTTTGATCTTGTCAAAACTACAAATCTTATTATTCAACTTTTATGATTTTGTTGAATTCACATTTCAATTTCCTTTTTACCAGTTTTGGAAGCTCTTAGTAAAACTATAATTGAAAAATATAACTCATTCCAAAATCAAAACTTCAAGTGTCTCTGAAAATATTAAAGAAAAAATTTTCACTTTTCTAAACCTAGTCCACTAAATTAATTATACTGTATACAGTTTTGCTTCCTAAAAAAATCCTGATTAAATATGAATTGTTGAATGAAAATAATAAAAATAGCTGTTTTTCCTACTTTCAAAATATTTTCCATACACAAGCTGGTCTTTGAACTGTAATTACTTGGGTTTTAAGTTTATAATTTTACAAGTACCATTATATATTTTTAAAGACCTGCATCTGTTAGCAATCTGGAATACGAAATTTAAACAAGAAGAAACAGATTTAACCACAGCAATTAACAATTGGTTACCCTGGTTATAGTCATATTAATGTTTTCAAAGCATCCAGCTTAAGCTGACAAAGCCTGAATCCAGTCAGATCTATGGGAGTAGGTATCATTGTAGAAAAACTAGAATACTGATCTGTGATCTGACAAAAGTTCAAACACTCAATTTACTCCATGGTTAAATGGTAGTTATTAGATGCCTTAACAAAGGATTGTATTATTCCCTTGAAATATTTTTAATAGTATAAATTTTGTGCTTATTTATGTTAAAAAGCATGAAAATTAAAATTTATTTAGCACATGTATATTTGGTCAACCTATGATGGTTCTCTAATGAGAAGGGGATATACATAATACCTAAAGATATTTAGTCTAGGTTTGTTTTACAGTGTGTTTTTTTGTACTGGTATCTGAAATTCTAGAAATTCTCTTCAAACCAAATAATGAGGCCAATGCTATAAATTCCTGACTCATGAAAAGCAAGGAAGCATTCCAGTATCTCAGATGGTCCTTTTATTCATCCCAACTGTGGGATTAGAAATAATTTCTCAGATTGACATAAACAATCTGGCTGTAAACAAAGCCACCTTCTCTCAGATCCTTTTGGGAGGAAGGTAGGGCAAATTGTTTAATATTCAAATAATTCTTGGAAGTTGTAAATAAGTAAAAATAGAAGAAAGCACTTAGAAGTCAACAAAGCAAATGAAAGAATAAGTACAGAAGCTACAAAGCCATTAACCTTCAGTATAATCAGACATTGATTCTCATTAGGAACATGCTGTCTTTCAGAGGGGAAACAAAGTGTTGTTATATTTTATCTTATCAACAATATAAACATTTTTCCAAAGCCACTAGTATCACAAATGGGTCTCTATTACCTCTGTGTACACATAGTCAACTTTGTAATAATAACTTATCCAACTTAGCTTTGGAAGAATAATATCTTGTATCAGGGCTTCTTCAATTTAATCAGCCAATTACTGGTAGAAATTGGGCTGGTGGACACAGGTAGACAAAACTGAACTCACTGTTTCCCCTTTCCTTACTCCATCTTCCTCCCCAGACAAACTTTGTTATACCTAGTCTGTATTCCATTGTCTATCTATTGGGTTCCCCTGTCAGGGAAGGACTTGCTGCCCACCTGCAGGGAGTGTGGTCACCAGACAGCATCCAGCTGTCATCTCCTTCAGGGTAAGCCTCAGCTGAAATAGCCTTGAATGGAGGTCTGGGTGGTACATCTTCATGTCTAATAATGCATAACAACCAAAAGGAATTTACCCCAAGAATGCAAGGTTGGCTTAACATTCAAACAAATTAATGCAATTCACCACATTAACAGAATAAAGGAGAAAAAACCACATGATCACCTGAGTAGATGGCAAAAACAACCATTAGAAAAAGTTTTAAATTCATTCATAATGAAAACTCTCAGCAAATTAGGAATAGAATGAAGTTTCCTCAATCTAATAAAAGGCATCTGTGAAAAGCCTACAACTAACATTCTACTTAACAGTGAAAGAATGAATTCTTTTCTCCAAACATTGAGAATACAGCAAGGATTCCTACTTTCAACACTTCTAATGAATATAATAGTGACCTTTTATCCAATGCACTAGTAAGGAAATGAAGTAAATGGCATAAAAATCAGAAATTACAGATAACATGATTATCTATGTAATCAGTTGCTTTCACAGTACAATGGCAGCGTTGAACAGTTGTGACAGAAACCATATGGCCCACAAAGTTAAAAATATTTTCTGTCTGGCCCTTTAGAGCAAAAGTTTGCCAACCCATGTGCTAGACAATCTCTCTCACTTTCTCCCTGAAGAAGGAAGCTGCGGAGTGTGTGGCTATTCTTTCACTCAAACAATGAACATTTATTGAAGGCCCGTTGTGTGCCAGGCAGAGTGTAATTCTGAAACCATGTCAGTACGTGTGCTTTGGAAGATATCGTTAAATACCTGAGCCGCGAACTCCTTCCTCTACACCCTAATGAGGAAACCACAGTTTACTACCCTCGTGTGTGTGTGCTTCACAGTGAGAACCCAGACTCCTTGGGCTGAAAAATGTGTTTTTCTGGGCTGTGACTAAATCGTCCCGTCTGCTGGCTCACCGCCCTTGGCTTTTTAGCCAGGTGCTAAGATTTGGGGACAAGGCTGAGGAAGCCAATCATCCATAAATATCACCCCTTTTCAGTCACAGGGAATGGAGTCGCTGATAGATTTAAAAATTGATTCCCAATTTACTGTGTGTGTTTGCAAAGTTTTTGTTACCATGGTTAAAAATACTCAAACTGTTACTTCATTTTGGACAACAAACTGCTAATGGGTGAACTGTATAAATCCAGAGATTTTTGGAGAACTCCCCTAGGGCAGTTGGAGGCTCACGCTGAGGCTCACATCTTGATGCTTACAGAGATGATTCTGCCCTTCAGAAGATGTGTCCATTAATCCTGCCTGAGGGAAAAAGAATTCAGGTCACAGCCAGGGCCAGACTGTTAGACTGGGTGCCAATTCCCGAGGATTCCTTCTCTGCAGTGTCGCTCTTCCTGGTTCCTCCTCTCTCTCCCCATTGCCTCTCTGCTACCTTTGGCCTTTATTTGCTCTCCTCTGACTCAAGGCAACAGATGCTCACTGGCCTCTCCAGTTCTGGCCCAGGCAACAAGCCCAAAATGTAGCTGGTCCCAGAGAGGCAAGACCAGAGCTAGAGCTCAGTCTCCTGTCCCTAGATCTTTCCACTGAGCCCCTGGCTACCTTTGGCAGGGCCCTTCCCAGTGTTTTCCTACACCACTGCCCTGTGTTCACTTCTAAAGGATGAAGAAAGTCTAGTTCAGCATCTGGTTATCGATTTGGGTACTTACATCTAAGGATCATAGCAGTATAATGTTCTGTTTCCATCTATGCAGGAAGTGACAGAAAATGGCTGGTTTCTTCCAGTTTCTCCCTTGATTAGAAAAGAGGTCAGGGGAATTTGTATCCTTGGTCTTATGCATAAAGTAACCCTGTAGAATTTCAGATTCTCTCCAGGGCTTCTAGTCTCTAATTCACCAGCCCCTTTAGGTACCTACCCTGTGGCTTGGTGGATCTGCATGTGTCCAGTTGGGGACCGATGTTAGCCTTGGACTATTTCCTGAGTCCTGCACTCTGGTGGCGTGGCTGGAGGACACATGCTTGCCAGCCATGGCCCTGTAGCCTTCACACAGTGATGGCAGCTCAGCCTACCCAAGAGACAGAGTAGAGGGCTCTAAGGCTCTAGTCACTTGATCATTGTGAGTAATGGAAGGAAGAAAACAATTAGAGGAAGATCGAAAATACTTTGTGCTATGCCGCTTAGTGCTTAAGAGATAGGCTTTGGAGCCAGGCATATCCCAACACGGAATCCCAGTGGCTGTGAGACCTTGGACAAGCTGCTAAATCTCCCCTTGCTTTGGGCTTCCTTATCTGTGGGACATGAATAGCATCTCCCACACAGAAGGGTTGTAAGGGTCAAATCAGATAATGAATATGTCAGTGCTTGCACAGTATTGGATCAAAATACTTTGTTTTTCAAGGGGTAGAAAGATTGGGAGAAAAGGCTGTGAAGAAGGATCTACCCAAGCCACACATAGCCTACTAGCCTTATAGACTATATACATTTTTTTTACCTTCAAGAAATAGCGGTAAATCAAACCTCACCAAGCCAAGTTACCCCAGTGACACAAATGGAAGTATTTTCCATTCGCTTTGCCATTCTCAGAGTATCCACTCAAATGAGCCATTTCCCTGGCCCCATTACCTCTGACAGTGGGACACAGGAAGAAGACTAATGAGCCATTTGTTTGTGCCACGCCTGTGGGATTAGCCATAAAATAGTCATTGTATACAGAGACACTTTTTTTTCTACCACAAATAAGCAAGCTTTAATTTGTGATTCCATATAACCATTCTCCGTGGTTTTATATCTTATCTCTTATTCAAGCAGCAGGGGGTATGGGATTGCAATATAGGGTTTATCTCCCAAATTTCATAATTTAATGTGAAAACATCATCTAATTTTTGGCAAGCAAAGCTTCTGTGGTATATTCAATCAAGGTATCTGCCCACCCATTAAATGAGATTGAGTATGTAATGTCCCTACACAGGCTCTGGACCATGGTGCACCCTCAAAACAAGGTGTTGTCATTATCTTTGTCATGTGGTTGTCATTGTTAATGTACTAACTAGTATAATAATTAAATGTTTCATTCTTATTTTTAATATGTAAATTGTAGTCAAATCCTCAAAGTAGTATGGATTCTTTTTTAGGACAAGCCATTATATCTAAAGCTATTTTTACTATTTACATTCTAAAAATGTCTGTTTCTATTATAATGAAGACTATCAGCCATATAAGGGAAGATTATTTTATAAAAGAATAATTTTTAAAAATAGGATGAAACCAAATTGGTTCCCTTTACCCTAGAATAACTACCCAAAATCGAAGCCTAGGTGTCTAGGTGAATGGCTGAGTAATAATCACTGGATTGTTTGAGGGATTTAGGAGACAAAATGCCACAGAAATTTTTAGATCAGTTTCTTCCAAATAATATTTGGAGTTCTAGGCCTGCCCAGGACTAATTTACAGATCCCAAAGGTAAAGATCATTTGTGGCCTCAGCAGCCTGATAGCCAGTGCTTCTCCAGGAATGTTTTTAAAGTCAATTCAGTAAGTATAAACCCAAACACATTGAAATTCTAAGGTGTTTTGTATGCATGTGTGTGTTTTTTTAATGGGAATGGAGGGGTTGGGTGAATTTTTTTTTTTAAACTACAAAATTTACCCATGAATATTGGCAAAAAGTGGCAAATCAACACAGATGAAATTCTCCTTGGGGAGGCAATATCACCCAGGAAAGACAGTGTGGGATGAGTGTTGTTGAAAACCACAATGCACAATCAAATGCTAAGTCTACAGAGAAAATATCACAACCAGTGAATGCAGGGTTTTGAATTTTTTCTATAGCCAGATAGTAGAAGCCAATTAAAGTGTCTGGACACAAGAGCATCAGTGCCCCTGCTCTGCAAAGAATGCACATTATTATTGGCAACTCCACCAAGTCTCCATGGAAAAGAATGTTTAGTGCATTTTTGCCATATATTTATTCCCTCTCGTTATCTCTGCTCATAGGGATCAAACAAGCACCTCAGCCATCAGGTTTTGATAGAGATGTGTTGGTGGACTCATACCACTCCACAAAAAGACCAGGTAAGGAACAAGATGCTGACTCCCTTATGGCAACTCAGCCCTGAAACTTGAACAGTAACTGCAGTGTCATTGTTGCAGAAAAAACAGCAACGTCCACATAGCCGCAAAGTGTCAGAACCAGGCAAACAGTGCATGAGTATTGCTAGAAAACCATTTGAAATATTATCTTTAGGGGAACGAAAAGATCCCTGTACAGAAATCAAATGTTAATAAGAACCAAATGGGGTACTACTTTAATAATTACTTTCTATAATATTCTAAGGGATCATAATGAACAAATTCTGCAGAATCACCATGGGTTCTAGTTTTTAATCATGTTTAAGCTTTACTCTTCTGTGATTCATTGCAATATCCTTTTGCCTGAAAGAATTATTTATGTTCCTGATTTAAGAGTATGCTCTATGTAATAGACCAAAAGTATGACGCTAGTGACTTGGAAATCTTTGCACTGAATAAGGTCTCTCCTTTGTTTGTTTGTTTGTTTGTTTGAGACAGAGTTTTGCTCTGTCACCCTGCGTAGAGTGCAGTGGCATCATCATAGCTCACTGCAACCTCAAACTCCTGCCTCAGCCTCCCAAATAGCTGGGACTAAGGCATGTACTAACACGACCAGCTAATTTTTCTATTTGTGGTAGAGATGAGGTCTCACTCTTGCTCAGACTGGTCTCAAACTCCTGAGCTCAAGCAATCCTCCTGCCTTGGCCTCCCGGAGTGCTAGGATTACAGGCGTGAGCCACCGCACCTGGCCTAAGCTCTCTCTGCTTTTTTTAAAAGAATACTGTGAGACCTACTCTGGTATCTTAATGTCCCAAATGTTACCACTCCCCTGAACACGCACACTCTTTCTCTTCTCTCTTTTTCTCTTCCTAGTATTACAGGCAGTACTTTATGCTACAGGGCATTTTCCTGGATTGATAATTTTATTTGAAGATTTTAAAACCAACATATGTTATGCAAAAAAAGAGATAAATTTTTAAGCTATAACACAAGACAAAAATTTGGGTTAAAGTGGACTGCTCCAAGTATCTTTAGCCTTGCCAACCTTTGTGCAAAATGGATACCGTTGTGCAAATTATAAAAAGGTGCCTCTCGATCCCACCCTTTAAGCAGACCAGTTAGAAAAACATGTCCTTTCTCAGGGCTGGAGCTGGAGCTCATGGGTGAGTGAGCAGAGCGGCTTCCACTCTTACTGCCCTGGCCTGGTGCAATAAACAACCACAACCGCTCATAGTGACCCTGCTCTGCACAGACAAAAGCTTGTTGTTTCTGCCATCAGAGTTACTTCTATGTAATCACTGGAGAAGTTCTGAAGGTGTTTGTTTAATTGTAATTACATAACAGAGCTGGAGATGGGGTGGAATATCCACAGAAGGAGAAATTATAAGCTTTAACAATGTAAGCTAAAATGGTGTGTCAACCTAAAATAATCAAAAGAATCAGAATCCTTTTTTGTCAAAGTTTGAGGATGAACTGCCCAGGAAGCACAGATTCCAAAGAACATAAGTCAGAGTTCCAAAATGTAGAAGTTTGGAATCACTCATACAAAGCTTGAGGAAGTTTAATGGAATTTCAACATCTATGATGTTGAAATTTCATTAGTCAAGGTAGTCTTTTCATTAGTCAAGGTAGTCTTTTTCTTTTGGGAAATATATATTTAACATTCCACAGAAGATGTAACTGTCATGGGCACCATCTGATCTGAGTTAGGCACAGGACAATAAATAAGGCAGTTAATCCATAACAAAGATCAGTGATTAGAAGGGGAGAAGTCTGGTTTCTAGTCTCTCCTAGTCATTTATAGAACAAGAACAATGAGAAAGAGAGTTAATCTATAATCTACAAAGCAGAATTGCAAACATGCTATGTGACTCAGTTTCCAGGGCTTAACTTCTTCCTTGGCATAATAAATTTAGAGGATCCTAAAATTTTATTTTCTTTAACAGGTATAAGAAATTGAAATCTCAAAATCAAAGACAACTGGGGATAATAAAGTTTAGAAACCATTAAATCTATGTGAAAAACAAAAGTCGTTAAATTCTGCATATCTATACAGCCTTTCAAAAGGCAGACATACCACTATGCAGATGTCCCCTGGTGTCCGGAGGAGATTGGTTCCGGGACTCCGCTCAGATACCAACATCTGAGGATGCTCAATATGCTTACATAACCTATGCCCATCCTCCCGTATGCTTTAAATCATCTCTAGATTACCCATAATACCTAACACAATGTAAATGCTGTGTGAATAGTTGTTATACTGTATTTTTTTGTTATTTTTATTGGTATATTGTTACTTTTATGGAGTTTTTTTCTGAATATTTTTCATCCACCATTGGCTGAATCAATGGATCAGGAACCCGCAGGATACAAAGGGTCACCTGTATCAACTGTGTTTTCATCTATAATTAGAAGATACGTTTTCCATATATTAATGTGCTTTGTTATCTCTGGGTACATTACCAACATTAGTCTACGGGAATATCAATATATTACTCATATGCACTTTTCTGCAGATTTGCTGTCATCCAACTGCTACTTATCAAACATTTTTTATTAAAAAAACCTGTGATTTTTGTGTAGTGAATTCTTATGGTGGCTTTATCTGTAATATAATCTCTTGTCCACAACCCCAGGCACTCGCCGCCCACCCCTGCCACCCAGACCTACACCCCCACGAAGGAAACCGTTACCACCAAATAACGTCACCGGGAAGCCAGGAAGTGCAGGTACGTTCATCATATACCTTCCTTCTCTCTCCATGATTTCAGTTTTACGAGCCAACCGCAAGCCCTTCTTGGCATGCTAGCTCAGGCAGAGGACAAGCCACTGGAGTGTGTAACGCGTGCTTGTGTTGGCCTGGAGACCAAATACTGTAAATGACAGCTTTGAGGACTCATAACCTGACTTTTGAATGGCAGAGTGAAAGAAATCATCCCTCTGCATCTAGACCAGTTTGCTTCTTAGAAGTCTGTGTTCTTGGACCCTAGATTGAAGCTGACACAGGCCCATCAACAAGTGGCTTATTTGGACAGGATGCTGTAACTGCCAAGCCCCAGGGGCAATGGAAAATGTGATGCCCTGTCATCAACTCATCATTCTGTCTCCTGAAATGAAATCCTATACATCTCACTGAAAGCTACCCTGTCCAACATCCTTCCTGCCAGCCCCAGTATTACAGTACTCAGGGGACAATTTGGGAATAAAATATGTCACTGAGCAGACCTACCCTGTGCAACCAGGCAGGGATGTGTTTAGGAGGCAAGCCACCTCTCACCTGCAGGCCTCCCATATGTTGCTCCCCAGCAGGGAATGACTCCTCCCAGGCCTGGGATACACATACTTCATCCTTTTCTTAAAGAAACCTTCCCTGACTCACCAAGGTAGTCTTAGCATTGCTTCTCTGTTCTACGTGTCCTTGACATACACCTCTGTTAGAGCAAAGAGCAAATTGTTTTAGACCTGTTTGTTTGCATACTTGTCTTCCCCTACCAGACTGAGCTCTGCGATGACAGAGTCCTTGATATATTTTCTCTGACTTCCCAGAACCAAATCCAGTGCTTAGCACATAGAAGATATTCGATAGGTAATAACTGAGTGAATAAATGGATGAATGTAAGAGTCAGTGAAAACTGACCCAGGTAAGAGGAAAGCTTGGCCTCATTTCTATTAAGGGCTCTTCCCCCAGGACCTGCCAGCAAACTGCAGCCTGTTCCCCATCTTTCCTCCCTCTCCCCAAATCTCCACTTCCTACATATTTTGCAGGTGGAATCAAGATATGCATAAAAGTGTTAAAGACAGCTGTGAATGATAAAACTGATGAGGATTTACATGAAAGGGGTGGCTGCCACTCTTCACAGGATGAAAGGAGGATATTGTGATGGAGCTTTTATGATGTCTCTTACGCACAGTGAATTCTATCTAGATGGTTTTCCCCATGGGCTGGAGCCCCACACCCATGCTTCTGGTGCCTTTGTGAGTCAAGGCCCAGGGACTTGGCCTCCTCCCCATCTATTGTAACCTGGGGCAGCTGTTATTTGAGCTCCAGTGGCCTTTGGGTCAGACTGGGTGTGTCACAGACTGATGTCTGAGTGTGCCCATGGAAAACTTGGGGGGCCACTCCCACAGAGCTCCCCTGTAAGCCTGTGTGTCTTCAACTACAGTTTGAGGGCCTTGGTCAGTTAGTGTAGCTTTGGTACAGCCTGGTCAGCCTGAAGAAAAACCATAAACACATTCCACTTCTGAGATGAGGTCTGGTCCCAGCTCCACACCTCCCATCCCCTAGCCCCCACTGCTAACTCAGAGGAACTCTCTCATTGAAGAGGCAAACAGCAAACAAGGGCAACTGTAGAAATCTGGCCTGATTCACATCACAGAAAGCATATCCTGAATTCCAACTACACATCTGGGAGTCCTCCGAGAGGCTCTCACATGTGCCTATGAACACATCTGCCTCTTGTCCCCTATCTCCGGATCTACCAAGCCTTCCCAGTTCCACTGTCCCTGCCAGAGTAAAAATGCCCTGCCGGCATTTCCTGCTTCCCCTGGCAGCTCTGAAGAGCTTGTTGGGGCCACACAGTGCAATATGCCACCCGTCTTTTGGTGGCCTATTCCCAGTAAGACCAGGAGCATGAGCCCCCTGGGGCTGGACTTGAGGCCCTTCTGACTGACTCAGCCGCAGTGCCATGCTGGGCCACAATCCTCGGTCAGTCTTGTCTCCCTTGACTTCTGTTGCCCGAGAATGACTCTTTCTTCCAGGAGGAATATGAAATCCAATCTAGCGTCCTCTCTACTCATAATACCCAGACTTGCCTGGACCTTGGGATGGATCCAGTTTTCGAGACTTACAAGTGTTTCTAGAGTAGAGGAGTCACTGTTAATGCAACAAGTCAGATAGCACCATACGGGCCACCAGGCCAGAATCACAGACATTGCGCTAGGGATCTTTTTCCTCCTTCTCTGGCCAGCTCCCATACCGGCCAGTGAGTCTCCTGGCCATACCGTGTCCATCCCGTCCACCCAGTCCCACTGCTTCTGCCGGAGTTCACCTCCCCTTCCCTTGCTTACACGGTACCCTGGACCCCTGACGTCTCTCTCTCACCAGGCTGTGCCCTAACCATCCATCCTGTCATCTTATCATGTTACTTCCCTATTGAAAATCAGTCCGTCCTTATTACCTAAAAATAACATCCAAATCCACAAAATACAAGTTGTTTCGTGATCTAACCTGCCCCCACTCTCAGCCCTGACTGCATTTCTGGGCCCTCTCCACCCTCACCCCTTCAAATTAAACACACCTAGCTGTTTCATGCTTCCCTGGCATGGTTCTTGTTCCACCTGTCATCCCTACCTACCAGTCACTTCTCCTCTTTATTGGCACACTCTCCATGAAGGCACTCCCACACACCCAACCCAATAACCCTCCATCCTTCCTCATATGCAGAACCACTCCCTCTTCTTGCCCGCTCTGTGACCTCACCTAGTTCTTTCCCAATAACCATAAGGCTTCGCTATACTTGGCTCACACATCTATCTCCATCAAGGACTGCATCTTGTTTTCTCTCCAAGCCTGGCCTATGGTGCCAAGCCACATGGTAAGTGCTTAATAAACACTCATTGAATAAATAAATGGGAGACTTGGCAGTGTTCCTATAAAGCCTGACTACTTTGGCTCTACATTACAGGAATCATTTCATCAGACCCAATCACTTCCCCACCCCTGAGGGCAACACTCAGACCTACTGGAGCGCCCTGGGAGAGGACAGAGACAGAGATAAAGCAACCAACAGTCCCTGCCTCTGGAGAAGAACTGGGTTAGTATGGCAGTCAGTTCTCACTGGATACTTAGCTACAAGGTACTAAAAGATTTCAAATGGGAGGGGAGAGCTTCAGTTCTGGGCTTCTGTTTTACTCAATTTTTTGATTAATATGGGTCTCTTTAATTTTAAAATTATACTTTCTTTCAATGCTTCCTTATAGAGTACACTCTTTGTCTTAGCAGACATAGAAGAAAGTGCCTAAGTTTGGATCCTAAACAGATCTAGACTACCCAGTGCTTACTACTAAATTACATTAACTACGCATATTTTAATTTGTTAATGAGTATTAACTACTTGGTTATAATGTTGAATTCATTATTTATTATATTCCAGAATACCTTGCAGCAAGACACAATTAAAGGCCTTTTATTATATATGAATACAAATAATAATAATAAAGGAAATCAAAGCTTTCAGCAGTTTACCAGGGGGAATATTGAATATCTTTAGTCTTTACTACTTTTTCATTGTATTATGATGCTTTTTTTTTTATCTTGCCAAAATTGTTTATTATCTTCCATTCTCAGATAATATAACTGACTTTAGCTCAAGTCCAACAAGAGAAACTGATCCTCTTGGGAAGCCCAGATTCAAAGGTATGTATGATGGCTCCAAATCTCAATTTTGACAAGGCTATTTTTGTGGGTGTGTCAGCCATTGCTGTAAAACAAACAACCACAAAATCTTAGTAGCCTACTATGATAAGGATTTATTTTTCATGTGTCTGCAAGTCAACTGAGGGTCAGCTGATCTAGGACATGCTTGATTAGATGGTTCTGCTTCTAGCAGCAGATACAGCTGGGCCTCTTGTGGGTTGGGCTCTGGTCCACCCTTCATGTGTTCATTCTGATGCCCAAGATAAAGGACCAACAATGACCCAGGAGAAGCCATGAAGCCATTCTCATGACAATACAAAATCAAGAAAGAGTGCATCCGAATGCACAACCACATTTCAAGCTACTCTCTGTGTCATTATCTGCCAATGTGCACTAGCCAAAAAAAGTCACATAGCCAAGTTCAAATCAAGAATTGGGGAAGTATACTCCTCCCATAGACATAAAGAATATTTTTGAACAATAATCTACAATAGTAGGAGAGACAGAATATACAGAACCCAGTATTTCCTTTTCTAATATTTTTTCTTAAATGTAACATTTGATACATTTTTAACACATGTGTACACTCATGAGATCATCATCACAATCAAGATAATGAACACATGCATTACTTCCAAAAGTTTCATCATGTACCTTTGCAATCTCTCCCTCTACTTTTCTCTTCTAACCCCCAGTTCCTAGGTAATGCATATCTGCTATACTATAAATTTGTATGCACTTTATGGAATTTTACATAAGTTGAAAACAGACAGTATGAATTCTCTTTTTGGTCTAGCTTCTTTTACCAACATAATCATTTGGAGATCTGTCCATGTTGCTATATGTACCAATAGTCCATTCCTTTTTATTGCTGACTGGTATTCTATTATATGGATATAAATAATAATTTGTTTCTTTATTAAACCTGCTCATGACATTTAGGTATTTCTAATTTTTTTACATTACCAATAAAGCTTCTGTGACTATTCATATAAAAGTCTTTGTGTAGCTATATGCTTTCATTCCTTTTGGACAAATAGGAGGAGAATGGCTATATAAGCGTATATTTAACATTTTAAGAGACTATCAAACTGTTTTCCAAAATGGATATACTCTTTTATTTTTCTGTCAGCAGTGTTGAGGGTTCTAGTTCCTCCACATGCTCACTGTTTAGTATGGTCAGTCTGTTTAATTTTAGCCATTTTAATAGATTTTTAGTGGTATACGATTGTGATTTTAATTTGCATGTCTCTGATGACGAAGGATGTTGAATATCTTTTCATGTGCTTATTTGCCAACTATATATCTTTTTAGCATGTCCAAATTTTTGCCCATTTTTTGAAATGGGGTTGCTTGTTAATGTTGAATTTTGAGAATCTTTGTTTTCTTGGATGTTGAATATCTTTTCATGTGCTTATTTGCCAACTATATATCTTTTTAGGATGTCCAAATTTTTGCCCATTTTTTAAAATGGGGTTGCTTGTTAATGTTGAATTTTGAGAATCTTTGTTTTCTTGGTATAAGACCTTTTTTAGATACATACTTTACAAATATTTTCTCTCAGTGTGTGTCTTTTTAATTTTAATGGACCCCAGTATATCAATATTTTTCATAGAACTCACTTTCTTTAACTGGTACAGGGCTATTCTGCATATTTTGTCTTCCTGAGTGAGCTTTCAAAGTATTAGTCCATTTTATCTAAGTTGTCAAGTTTATTTGCATAAAATTATTCATAATATTTCTTACTTTAATGTCTGTATTTTTGGTGCCACATCTAAGAAATCATTCACTAATCAGAGGTCACAAAAGTTTTCTCCTATAGTTTCCTTCTAGAAGTTTTATACTTTTACATTTAAGTCTGTGATTCATATTGTGCAAAATTTTGTATGTCATACAAGGCATAAGCACATGTTTTCTTGCTTATGGATATTCAACTGTTCCAGCATCATTTGTTGAAAAAAACTATCCTTTCTCCACTGAATTGTGTTTGTACCTTTGTCAAAAATCAATTGTTCATATATAGGTAGATATATTTTGGGGCTCTCTGGGCTGTTCTGTTGATCTTTTATGTACCTTTACATCAACACCACACTTTCTGGATTCCTGTGGTATCTCGCAATCAGGTTGTGTTAGTCTTCCAATGTTGTTCTTAGTTTTCAAAGTTGTTTTGGTGATTCTGAGTCCTTTCTATTTCCATATAAATTTTAGAATCATCTTGTCACTATCTAAAAAATAGCTTGCTGAGATTTTAATGACTTGTATTGAATCTATAGGTCAATTGGGAATAATTCACAGCTAAAAAGTATTGTCTTCCCACCTATGAACATGATATATCTCACCATTTATTAATATTTAGGTTTTTAGAATTTCCCTCACCAACGGTTTATAGTTTTCAGTATACAGAAAATATAGAAGTAGTATTTTTATTTCAATTTCCAATTGTTCATTGCTAATATGTAGGGAAAAAATCTTGTATAGTGATCTTGTATCCTGGAACCTTACAAAACTCATTAATTCTAGTAGCTTTTTTGTAGACACGTTGGATTTTCTACACAATTATGTCATCTGAGACTAGTTTTACTTCTTCCTTTCTGACCTGGGTGCCTTATTTTTTCTTGCCTTATTGTGCTGGCTGGAGCCTCTAGTAAAATATTGTATAGAAATTATAAGAAAAAACATCTTTTTCTTTCTGATCTTATGGATAAAGAATTCAGTCTTTCACTGTTAAGTACAGTATTGTACATTTTTCATAGATTCATTTATTGGGATAAGAATGTTCCATTCTATTCCTAGTTTGGTGATAATTTTTATCAGAAATTGATGCTAGATTATGCTTGATTTATCTGCTTTTATTGAGATGATTATATGGTTTTTCTTTGTTAGTTTGTTAATATGATGAAGTACTTGATTTTTTAAATTTTAAACTAACCTTGCATTCCAGGGACAAACTCCACTTGGTCATAATGTATTCTCATTTCATATAATGTTGGATTTAATTTGCCAAAATTTTTTGTAGCAATGTATTCATGAAGGATATTGATCTGTAGCTCAAGTTTGAATATCAGAATGATGCCAAACTCTCCTCTTCAATTTTCTGGAAGAGTTTGTTTAGAATTGCTATTGCTTCTTCCATAAATATTTAGTAGTATTTACTAGTGAAGCCCTCTGAACCTCACATTCTCTTTGTGGGAAGGTTTTTACATATAAATTCACTTTCTTTTATAGATATAGGGCTATTCAGAATATTAATATTTTTTCCTCCTTAATGAGGTTTGGTAGTTTGTGTCTTTCAAGGTATAGTCTATCTCATCTAAGTTGTCAAATTTATTGGCATCTGTTTGTTCATAATATTCCTTTATTAATACCTGTAGAATCTGTACTGATGTCACCTCTCTCATCCCTGATATTACTAATGTGTATCTTTTTTTCTCTGTTGCCTAATCAGTCTGTAAGTTTATCAGTTCTCCTTGGATCTGAAAAGCTCAACTTTTTTTTCACTGATTTTTCTCTTGCTATGTTTTCTGTTTTCTATTTCATTTATTTTTATTTGGCTCTGAATTCCTTTCTTCTGCTTAATTTAGGTTTAATTTTCTTTTGTAATTCTAGTTTCTTAAGGTAGAAAATGAGCTCTTTGATTTGAGACTTCTCTTTTTTTAAAACAAACTTTGGCATCAAAGCTCTCAACCCCTGGGTGGGCTCAAACCACCAAACTTTTGGTTAACACAGCAGGCTTACTGATAGCACTATGGAGACAAAGGTCTTTCTTGTCTTTTAATATGACATTTAGTGCTCCAGATTTCCCCCTAGATGTTACTTAATCAGCATCTAAATTTTTTGATATGTTGTGTCTTCATTTTTATTTAACATACTTTTCAATTTCCCTTTTAATTTCTGCTTTGACCCATTGATTACTGAGAAGTGTATTATTTATAAATAAATAAATATTTAATTTCTAAATATTTAAAGATTTCTCAGAGATCAATCTCTTATTGATTTTTAATTTACCTCTGTTCTGGGCTGATACTCTGTATTACTTGAATCCTTTTAAATTTGCTGAGACTTTTTTATGGTCTATAACATGGTCTATCTTGGTACATGTTCTGTGTGTACTTGAAAAGAACATGTATATTCTCTTACTCTTAAATGGAGTGTTGAATTAACTTGCTAGGGCTGCCATGACAAAATATCATGGACTTGGTGGCTTAAATGATAGAAATTTATTTTCTCACAGTTCTGGAAGCAAGAAGTCTGAGATCAGCAGGTTTGGCTTTTCCTGCGGCCTCTCTCCTTGGCTTGCAGATGGCCTGCCACCTTCTCACTGTGTCATCTATGCCCTTTTCTCTGTGCATGCACATCTCTGTTGTCTTCCTTTTCTTTTAAGGACACAGTCAGGTTGGGTTAGGGATCTACCCTATGACCTCATTTAACCTCAATAACCTCTTTAAATCCCTGTCTCCAAATACGGTCACACTGGACGTTAGGGCCTCAAAACATGGATTTTAGAGGGACACAAATCAATCCATAACAAGTGCTCTATAAATGTCAATTAGGTCAAGTTGCTTATCTGTATTGTGGAGTTCTGCCTCCTTACTGATATTCTGTCTACTTGATCTATCAATTAATGAGAAAAGAGTATTGAAATCTCTGACTGTAATTGTGGATTTATTTCTACTTGAAGTTCTATCAGTTTTTGCTTTGTGTATTTTAAAGGTCTGTATTCTGGTACAGAACTAAATTACTTAGTATTGTAGTAAATTCCTAATTGATACTTTATCATTACAAAATGACCTTTTCTGTTTCTGGTAATATTCTTTGCTCTGAAATCTAATTTGTTGGTATTTCTATATCCAGTCAAGCTTTTTTTTGATTAGTGTTATCATTTTTTTCATCCTTTTATTTTTAACCTACTTAACCTATCTAAAGTGTTTTTGTTATTGGCATCATATAGTTGGGTGATACTTTTTTATCCAATCTAACAATTTCTTCATTTTATTTTGGGTTCATAGAACCTTACATTTAATATGGTTATTGATACTGTCAGGTTTAAATCTTCATCTTGCTATTTGTTTTCTATTTGTCCCATCTGTTCTGTGGCGAGTTAGCTATGCTCCCAGCAAAAATCGGGTCCCTTTGGCAGGGGTCATCACAAGGGATAAGGAAATATTAGAAAGAGAAAATAATAGAATATAGAAATAAAAGAATACACAGAGGCGAAAGTACAGCTTTTATAAAGTATAGTTTTATAAAGTTGAGGGAGTCAGGAGACCTCCAGCATTCCCGTGAGCTGTGAGTCCACGAGTGAAGTCCGGTATCAGTATTTATTGGTACAGTGATCAGTTGCCAGGGGTAACAGATTTACATAATAAAAGGTGGTTCATTTTAGGTTAAAAGTCTCACGAAAGGCTTCTAGAGATCCCTTAATTAACTTCATCTACATGAGAAAAATCTTTCTAAGACAAACTTCTAAGTCCTAAGATAAAATTATCACTTAGCAGAAAGGTTAAACAGAAATATAGTGGCTCTATATTTCTTTATCTAGTTTTTTGTTGATGGAGACAGGTAGTCAGGAGTGACACAGGAATTGTCCCTTAGGCTAATTGCTTTTAGCTGCAGGTGTCTGTAGGGTGGGCACTCTTTGATCGGTTCTCACCCTGTGGCCCCATGCCAAACTTTGTAGTATAGAAGCAGACGCAAGACGACACAGGTCTGAGACACAGTGTTGCCATGGAAAGCACTGCTGACTGGTGAGATGCCCTCCTGAGGTGAGGCAGCTTTTGATATGTGAACTAACATGTTCACATATTCCTTCAGAGCAAAGCCCTGAAAAACTACTGAAATCTTATATGTCTCTATAGGAGACAACTCTATAGAGCAACACTATTCTTTTTTTCCTCTTTTCTCCTTTTCCAGCCTTTTTTTGGGTTGAGTACTTTATGATTCCATTGTACCTTTATTGTTGTCTTATTAGCTATAACCCTTTATTATGTGAATGGCTGCTTTGGGGGTTATGGTACATATCTTTAACTTATCACAATTTACCTTCCAGTGATAATATATAACTTCACATACAGTATATAAGAAACTTACACTAGCATAGCTGCTTTTCTCTCAGTCTCTGGGCTATTGTTATTGTACATTTTACTTTTACATGTTATATACATTATACTAAAGTATTTTGATTTTAAACAGTAAATTATTACTTAGAAATAATAAGGAAAATATTGTGTACATTTACTTATGTAATTACCTTTCCAGCACTTTTCATCCCTTTGCGTGGACCTGTATTTCCATCTGGTCCTCATTTTCCTTCTATCTGAAAGAATTCTTTTGATATTTGTTGTAGTGAGGATCTGCTGGTAATGAATTCTTATGGGTTTTGTATACTCTAAAAAGAGTATTTTGCTTTTGTTTTTTTTTTAAAAAGATACTCTCACTACTCACTGAATTCTAAATGATGCTTTTTCTTTCAATATTTGAAGATGTTCATCCGCTGCCTCTTACTTGCGTTCTTTCCAGTGAGAAGTCTGCCACAATCCTTATTTTTGTTGGTCTATAGATGTCTTTTTTCTCTGTCTTTTTTAAGGATTTTCTCTTTATCGCTGGTTTCGAGAAACTTGATTATGATTGATATCATTTTCTTCATGTTTGTTGTGCTTAGATGTCTCTGAGCTTTTTGGATCTCAGATCCAAAATATATTTTTTTCATTTTTAAAATATTGTTGAGTTCTGTGGTGTGCAGTAAAATTACTTGAAACCACTTGATGCTTTTGAGTCTGGCTTTTAAGGTTTATTAGGTGGGACCAGAATTGTGTTTAGCAAAGGACTAAATATTCCCCACCAGTGAGGTAAGACTCACTGCCCTGTAAATTATGAGATTTAAAGAGGGACCAAATTACTTTTGGATATTAGCATAAGCTAAACCTGTTTAGTAAGTAAGTCAACATTATCTGTGTCATGTATCTCAGAGGCAAGATTTTGGATTTTCCAGGTTTGAACCATCCACAACACTGCTTTCAACTACCTGCTTATATGAGACCAGATGTCTTTAAGCAAATAATTAAATTTATGAATTCACTTCCATCTTCTTCACAAAATCCTTAAACGTCAGAGTCCTGTCTCTTGTAGGTCCTCATGTGCGATACATCCAAAAGCCTGACAACAGTCCCTGCTCCATTACTGACTCTGTCAAGCGGTTCCCCAAAGAGGAGGCCACAGATGGGAATGCCACCAGCCCACCACAGAACCCACCTACCAACCTCACTGTGGTGACCGTGGAAGGGTGCCCCTCGTTTGTCATCTTGGACTGGGAAAAGCCACTAAATGACACTGTCACTGGTAAGATCATGGCACCAGGACCATTAATACTGTGGGAAGCATTGATAACATGATGCATTGGGAATAGGGTACCCTGGGTCAACTGTGATACGTGAAGCATATCTGAGGAGGAGCAAGTCCTAGCAGAGTTCTGCTGTTGTTATGGCACGTTACTATTGAAAGTGTCACAATGTGAGGAAAAAACATCTTTGTCCTTGTTATGGGCTCCCACTTAATTTAGCATATCTCTTTAAGCTGCATTTCTTCTGTCTTCTCTCAGAATTCTTTTTCACAATATGAAGACGTAGCTAGACTTTTCATTACCAAGAAAAATTACAGAAAATACATGAGGAATTGCCATTGCTGATGATATTTGAACTAGTTTTCCTTTTAGCAGCCCAATTTCCAAATTGACCTAGAACTTTCAAGCAGGTTAAAGTTATTTCAACTGTTTTAGGAGAAATAGAAACAAAAATTCTGTTTCTGGTCATCTCAAAAAATTTTGATTCTGGCCGGGCGCGGTGGCTCACGCCTGTAATCCTAGCACTCTGGGAGGCCGAGGTGGGTGGATGGCTCAAGGTCAGGAGTTCGAGACCAGCCTGGGCAAGAGTGAGACCCCGTCTCTACTAAAAAATAGAAATAAATGATCTGGACAACTAAATATATATATATAAATTAGCCGGGCATGGTGGTACATGCCTGTAGTCCCAGCTACTCAGGAGGCTGAGGCAGGAGGATGGCTTGAACCCAGGAGTTTGAGGTTGCTGTGAGCTAGGCTGATGCCATGGCACTCTAGCCCGGGCAACAGAGAAAGACTCTGTCTCACAAAAAAAAAAAAAAATTTGATTCTGCCACCATCTACCCAATTACTCTAAAAATGACCATGAAAAATAAGAAACCCTGAGTCGCTCTTTGAATTAGTTATAACAATTTGGTTCTCCATAGAGAACAGGATGGTCACACAAGAGGGGTGGGGGAAAGACTAACCTAAATCAGCTAGAAGATACAGCAAATGGTCAATGTGAGTACATGGGAAGTTCCTGACACTCAGATCCTTGCCATGTACCTGGTACAGGTAGACAGGGAATAGAGGGGCTGACTAAAAGGCTGTCAGGAGTAGAGAGAAGCAGCACACAGGGCCAGGTAGGCAGTGGTGGGATTCAGGATCTGCCAAAAATGTTTTCTGTGTAAAAAAACAGCTGCTATTTCTCCTCAGATGGAACCATTTGATCTGGGCAACTTCCAGTATAAGCAGTCTTTGTTTGCTTAGCTTGCTTTCTTTACCATTTTTTTTCTTATGAATTTCCTTTTTTCATGCAAAGCTAGCCTTTGTTTTGTTTTGTTTTTTTATTTTAGTTACAGTATCTCCCTCTGTCACCAAGGCTGTAGTACAATGGTACGATCATAGCCTACTACAGCGTCAAACTCTTGGACTCTAGCAATCCTCCTGCCTTGGCCTTCCAAGTCATTGGGATTACAGGCATGTGTCACTGCACCCAACCTAGTCTTTGTTTTGAGAAAGAAGCAGCCCACTTCCCCTTGGTTCCTGGACATTTGCCTAGTCCTACTTTTTACTTGGGACTACCATCTCAATATCTAAAAATCAATCTCCCAGTATCGATTATCTACATGTATTAAAACGTCCAAAACTCTCCATCCACATACTATGTTAATAAGGAGTTCCTATGATAGTTTGAGGCTTAGTTTTCATAAAATCAAATGATCTTTAAAATTTCATTTGCCTTAAATGTGGGACATCAAGTTAGAATTGGTTCATCTAATACATATCCAGTTGGATATGTCAATAATATTTGATTTAACTTTTCAAAGATGAAGGATTTTCCTTTTTGATTTTATAAATTTTTAATTTCAAGAATCATGGATAAGAGTATACTTTAACCAATTGCTTTTGTAATGTTACTAAATGTTAATGGTTTGTTTAGAATCTTTTACAAGATATAGGAGACTTATAATAACAATTTTTATGGATAAGGATCATATTTCTTTAGCTATAATGTTTCCTAAGTAGAAATAAGTTCATATTTAACCATTGCTCTAGTCCATATTTAAACATTGGAGGATTTGCCCTAAGACTCTGTTTCAATTTTTTTTTTCTATTTCATTTTAGTGTTTCATTACATACCACTTGATTTCAAATGTCATTGTTTATAAACCAGCAGCTCAGATCATACAGGGATTAATCCTTATATCACTGGAACTGATTTTGCAAGAAGGTATTGAGAAATAACAAAAAGAGTGAATCGTATTCTTCAGTTCCCCTGAGTTAGTTGGTGTGAATAATCTTTCTTTGAGTTGATAGGCCCATATTCAGTCATACCTCCAAATTCAGCTGCTTTTACATGTCCCTCCTACACTGAAGTTGAAATAGATGCACCTGAAAATTGGCCATAGCCTGGGTCCTTGGACAACTTAAAGTTAGTTATAAGTCATTGCAGTGTGATATTCCAAGAGCCTCCTGGCATAGATTTAAATCCTAGGCCTGCTTTGTTCTAGATGTGCAACTTGGATATATAATTGGCCTTGTTGAGCCTTAGTTTCTTTATCTTTAATAATAATAACTCCCATTGTTATCAATTTATCCTGAGGATAAAATTAAATGAAGTATTTGAATATGCAGCACAAATTAGAAATTGTTAAATTAATGTTTGTCAGTAGTAGCAATAATAGAAGCAATTTTTATAATGTTGGTGAATTTACGAAAAGGCATTATTAGCCCCTTAAAGCATCAAAAATGAAAGATATATTCACAAATCATAAGACAAACATATTTTCAAAAGCAAGAATTCAGAGAGAAATTCTAAATGTCTTTTTAATTATGAAGGAAGCTTCTAGGTTCATTTTGAAAACTCTTACCCTCCAGGAAAAAAATATTATTAAATTAACTATTAAAACTTGAGTCAAATGAAAATGAAAATGTACAATAGAATTTTTAAGTACTGAAAGGCTGGCTTAGTATCAGTAGGATATCATACAGTCGATGAGGAATGCACCAAGCCAAAGATGGTTTTTGAAGGTGGCTCCTTTAGTGCATAACCAATTAGAGTGTCATATAAACTGTTTTTTTGGTGACTAAGCAGCACTTGAATCTTTCCGATTGGAATCTTAAAATTTTTGTGATGCTATTTTCAGAGTACAACTCAGGGACGATAAAGAATTATAAAAGCAACAGTAATAATAGGTACCACCTGTTGAGCAAAATACATGGAAGATATTATTAGGAACTTCCCATATGTTCCTAATTTAACCCCCACAAGCAAAACACTATGAAGATTTATTATTGGCATTTTACAAATGGGAAGCATTGAGACCAAGTTCAAAGCAAGTGACTTGTTTTATCTCTTTCTGTTATACCATGCAGTTTCCATTTTTTAAAAAATCAATTTTACTTACATTTTAATTATTTCCACTTTTTTTTTTTTTTTTAACAAACATCCCTTTACAGCAGAGGAAAAGATACAAAACAGATAGATTTGAATTTAGGGTCCTCCCACTGTGCCTCCCTCCCTTTCCACTCTGTTAGAATACACAGCCAATTGAGAGATGGGTTGGGATCAGAAAAGCCTGAATGAAGGTACAAAGTATCAGTGATTAGTACTTTAATAGTTGCACTGGGTATCCAGATATCATGGCCACTGTCTTCCAGTTTAATTTTGAATTTTTGGAAAGATAACCATATAAAATTACCCAGAAAAAAGTCATCTTCTTTTTGGATTTTTAAAATATATTATTAAGAATCCTCCCTAGGCCAGGTGCCGTGGGTCATGCCTATAATCCTAGCACTTTGGGAGGCTAAGGCAGGAAGACTGAGGCCAGAAGTTTAAGATAAGCCTGAGGAATATAATGAGACCCCAACTCTACAAAAAATAGAAAAATAAGCTGGGCATGGTGGCATGTGTCTGTAGTCCCAGATACTCAGGAGGCTGAGGCAGGAGGATCATTTGAGCCCAGGAGTTTGAAGGTGCAGTGAGCTATAATGACGCCACTGCACTCTAGCCCAGGCTACACAGTGAGATCCTGTTGTTTCAAAAAAAAAAAAAAAAAAACCTTCCTAACTATAAATTGGTGATTTTTAGGTCTGCCTGAGTTATTCCACTTTGGGTTTTATTGCAGATATTTAGCCTTTTATCTTTGGTCTCAGTGGTAATGTCAGAAATCCCCAGCATAACTTGCCAGCTCTTTTGCAGCATTTCTACCTTATCTGATGCCCAGAATTTGTGTGTTTCTTCGTATTAATGGAGCTGATTTTGAGTGGGACTTTGTTGTTGCTTGTTTTGCTTTTTGTTTGTTTTTTAGTCCTCTATATCATCTTGTCACATGCATTAAGCTAAATCCCAACTGAGAGCAGGGAAAACCAATTAACAAATGTGTAAATTGTATTCTCTTCTTCTGAATGTCTTTCCCTTTTGATGAGCCCTGTAAGTTCATAAAACATGCTTTTGAGTGAAATTCAAACAGACCTCTATGCAGACTTTAAGGACATGACTTTTTTTTTTAATACAAAGAAAATGATCAAGGGAGCATAACTCACATAAGCAGTAGGTACAAAACCCAACTAATTTTGTAGTTTAAAATAATGAACCATAGTTAAGTAGTGTTTATTATGTGGTTAACTGTTATTTGCTGCTATGATTTGGAACTCAAGTTTTTTGTAGCAGTACCACGTGTTCAGTGGCCTTTTCCCCAACTACATTGTAAAGCTTGTAAAGTAGAAAACATGGCTCCTTCTCAAGCACCACTCCTCATACAGTGCTTTCCCCAGACTGGGCTTTCCCACAGTGGCAGGCTACCTGACTTACCTAAAAAATTCGAAGGTCATGCACCCAGAGCAACCACAGGAGTGTCATCGGTCTTTAGCAGTTACTAGGCCTTCCTCCTCTCTGGTAAAAGGAAAGCAGAAATTGTCAATGAGCAAATCCCAAAATGCTTCTGGGACCTTCATAATCTGCTGACCATGCCTATGTGGAAATTGCTAATGTATAAGATCAATATGCCTCAAGAACTTCAACCTCAATCGCTCACTTTTATGAGAGTGGTTTTATTATGCTATTTGCTTCAAGAGCAATTAAATCAGAGAGAGAAAGACAAGTATCTATTGGCTTTTTTCGCTTTTCAGAATATGAAGTTATATCCAAAGAAAATGGGTCATTCAGTGGGAAGAACAAGTCCATTCAAATTACAAATCAAACCTTCTCCACGGTAGAAAATCTGAAACCAAACACAAGGTAAGCCACCAGTGCTATTCCTGGTACACTCTGAGAGTGCAAAAGACATAACCACAACAAAGAAATGAAATTGTATCATCTTCTCTGTCTCGAAGGGGGGTCTAGCCTGCATCTCACTCTTTGGCTTTCTGTATGTGACAGTAGATACCTATGGAGTCATGTTTAGCAAATATGCATATTATTGATAGGGACAAAAGAGCTGACAAGATGGTTTTATAAGTTAACAGTATAGCAACATAAAAAAATAGAGGGCCATTGATACCAAATGTTTATGTTAAATACCAAAATTTAGAGAAGGAAAAGTCCGTAGACCAGAGACAACTAGAGTGTACATGATGTCAACTAGATTTGAAGCACCAGAAAATTTGGCTGTCATGCTGGAAAGCAGAGGACAAGGACATGAAAGTCACATGACAAAATGTCGGTGAAAGTTTTTAATAGTTAATACTTAAAATAACTACAAGTCCAAGACATGCAGTTCTTTGCTTTTGGAACCCTTTATTACAAATGAGAAAGGAGTTTGACCATAGAGCTACATATTTTTAACATTACTCTATAATAAACAACTTTTCTATGTATCCCTTATTACACACTGATATAAGGTTCATATTGCTGTATAGTTTTATGATTCTTTTCTAAATCTAAAATACACAATATTTTATCAGTTCTTTATATTATTGATACAAAAATGAGGGCCTTAGATATTTCTAGAAAGGTAGTAGGAAAGTTCCAAAAAGAGAATGCTTTTTTCTTGTAAGTTTCACATTGTCGTCAATTGATGGAATGGAATTGGGTATTGATAGTGACACTCCAAAGAGCCTATTTTGGCTCTGACAGTAGTGAGACTTTTCTAATCTTTTTATGGAAAAGGAAGCATCTAATTCATTATAGATGATTTGCTATATATAAACTTTAGTCCTATACTGCAGAAATAACACTTCTTCCACAAGTGTTTTTTTTTTTTCTTTAAAGTTCTCTATTTTGGGATATAACATGGAAAATTTTACAATTCCTAATTTTCTTAAAATATTCAAAGTATCAAAAATAAGCACGTATTTCAGTAAAAGCCCATTTGATGATCTTTGTTCTGTTTCCTTAGCAAGATTGAGAGGGAGATAAAGCCTATTTTTACCATAAAATATTTTAAGGAAAAGGCAAAAGAGAAAAGGTCATTTAATTCAGACTTTTTAATAGGGGGATTGGTGCTTATAAAACTTAGTTTTTCTCTTCTGTTTCCTGCTTTTTATTTCATTTAATAAATAATTCTATTTAATAAAAAGTGACCTGTGTAGTATAAATACATTCATTGAAAGGCATCCAATTTCTAAATGTTCGTTGTGTTCCTTTTCTGAATTGGTCTGTCCTCAGATCTGAATGTAGAACCCAGTTATGCCAGTGACATTTTAAACCCAATTTCTTTGTAAAAGGTTTGCATTTTCATTCAGCTAAAATTTATCTAGTGGCAACAATGTACTCAGTGGTGTACTTGGTGGTGTGGCTATAAACATGAATAAATGTTTGTTCATGAGCTTGAGGCAGAGGGGGAGCAGTTAATAACCAGGTACTCTACACAAAGTGACCAGAGCTCTGACAGAAGTATGCCTAAGGTGACATCAGAGCCCAGAGTGTGTGACACTCCAAGTTTGGGGAAATGAGGAAAATCTTCCTGGTGAAGATGACACCTGAGCTGAGGATGGGCAGGAAGGAGTTATCCAGGTGGTTGAGGTAGGGGGAGGGAGTGTCAGAAAGAATAGCATGTTTCAGGTGGCATGGTTGTGTGCCACGAACATTAGACTACTTTCCTCAGTACAAGTGGTGACAAGTGACTGGAGGGAGAAACAGCAAAGAAAGGTGGAAGCCAGGTTGAAAAGGACCTTGTAAGCCAGATCAGGAGATGGGTAGACCCTGAAGGGTGGTCAGTAGGGAGTGACTTGCTCTAATTTTCATTACAGTTTTCATTCTGACTTTCATTTAATTTTTGTTAATGTCTTGGCAAGAGTGCCATTGGGCATCTGACCTAATTGGTAAAGTTAGGTGGGGAAGAGAAAAGGACCATTGGACTGAGCTGTATTTCATTCGGTAATCACAGGTCATAGGGTTTATATGTAGCTTCTAGTTATAATCATTTTAGGACTTATCCTGACTATTTCTGGAGTTTTCCTCAGGCAGGAAGACAGCATGACCGTCTTTATCCCATCCTCATTGTGTGTGTCTTGCTTTTCTCTCCTGTCCTCCATCAGTGGGCCTCCCACTGAAGGACCCCTAAAACCTATCCTTACCACATGACTAGCAAAGCCTAAAGGAGGCCTGTCTAGATTTGTCTTTGGGGAAAAGCAATATTACATCAAGTTTAGGGACCCCTGAAATCAGGATCGCATGCCAGGTTTTACCACTGGCACTAGTTTGAGGCCATTCAGTTTGTCTATGTGTGGCTTACTTATGTTATTTTTAGAGTTTGGTATGATCTAATGAAATCCATTAGGGTATCAAAATCATTAATTTTCATATATATGATTTAGCCAGAATTATACGGGTAGGTCACTAATGGCTCATGATTTAAAAGTTGTCAATCAGTAGTTTGAAGTAAAGAACATATTTCCATTTGGGAAAAAAATAATAATATACCTGGACGTAAAGGTGTCTGGTGAAAACTGTTTAGTCTTCAGTATGTGAAACCTTGTGCTGGTCAAGTAGTTCAGTAGATCCTAGTCCTCAGTGAGCCTGTGAATGTATCCCACATCTCTCTTAGAGGTATGTTAGAAATTAATGTGTTTATTTAATGGGAAAAAAATGTTTTGAGCTGAAATATTAAAATAATGTGTTGAAACTCCCATTAGACAAAATAATGAGTTAAGGAAGAATAAGGTGAAGTAAATTATTTCAATTAATTTGATATTTCTGAAGCCTGGAAGTATCTGGGAAAACAAAAATAACATCCATGAAGTAACTGTAGAGCACAAAAGAGCATACTCAGCATAGGACTTACACCCAAGTTCTGTGAGTTAGAAGGAGAGGAAGCTTCATGGAATACTTGAGACTAGAACTTGATGGTAAAGAATAAGATGGAAGGGGTATGTTGGCAAGAAAAGGAAAAGCAACCACAGTATTGTTCTTTCTAATCACATCCGTGTGCATGATTTAACTGAAATATAATACAAGTAGTCCTCAAAGTTACTACTGACAGCAAAGCTACAGAATAATAAAGTTACAAGTCCCCCAATTTAGGTTTGTTGGATTTTTTGATGCAAGCTTTTTTCATACTATCTTAAGTTGTCAAGGCATTGTACTTCCATTGTATCTCTTCTACCCCAACCACGATTCAAGATGAATGCTAATAAAAGATGCACTGTAAAAATAAAGAGGAAACATATACAGGAGGCAGCCACCAAGTGGCTTTTATTAGCTATAAAGAATAACCCTAGTTATATTTCAATGCTTGGGGGACATTTTGAATCAGGGTACATGGTAAAATTGAATTTCTAAAATAGGCAAAGTTTGAATTATAGCTGTTAAAATTACCCCATGAAGTTCAGAATTCCATATTTGAATAACTAGAAGATAGATAATATAATAGCTCTATAAAGAATAACCCTAGTTATATTTCAATGCTTGGGGGACATTTTGAATCAGGGTACATTTTAAAATTGAATTTCTAAAATAGGCAAAGTTTGAATTATAGCTGTTAAAATTACCCCATGAAGTTCAGAATTCCATATTTGAATAACTAGAAGATAGATAATATAATAGCTTCTGAAAGAATTACTGTAGCTGTGTTCCAATACTAGGAGATACATGTAAATCATTTATTTTAGTAGCATTTTCCATCACTTGTCCTGAATAAAAATCATGGTATCTGAAATCAGATGATAATTATTGGGAAATCTTTACACACCGACACAGGTGGAGTAGAGTTTGGTGTTAGAACATTTAACCCAGGAAAAACAAGGCAGAGATTAGAGATCCATGAAGTAGTTTTGGTTAGAAATTCTAAATGGTCACACACTATTCTAGAAATAAAATGACAGCAGACTATGCTTCCCTTTCATGATGTATGCCAAATTTCTCTTGCCTGTTTTTATGACTTAGCCCGGTTTTTATCTATTCTGCAGAAGCTCAAAAAATCGCCCACAGTAATGGACCATCCAGAAGGTATTTTGCTTATGGGAGAGTCTGACTCCACACCTGGGTCATATGTTCCTGTCTATAGAGAGCCACAGGGTTGCTGTGAGGCACCTGGGTGCAGCTTCAAAGGTGGCACGGGGCGGCCCTCCCTAACCTGGCCAGTAGCTGCCTGCAGCTGCAGTGGGACTGTGGTCATATATATGGACAGGGAAGAGTCATATATATGCCCAGCGAAGGCTCCTGTTTGTGGAGAGCCCTAACTGTCTTTGTCAAGTGAAGCAACAGAGATCTGTTAACACAAACTTCATCTCTTTCTTTAGAGGATTTCTCTCTCATGCCCTACTCCTAAAATAAAAAGAAAATGTGGTGATGTTGGTATCTAGCGTAATCAGTACCCACCTAAAGCCCATTTCATAAACATAATCTCCATTTATTTCTTATCTATGAAACCTCTCCTGCCCTACAATTACTCAAGAACACCAATCCTCTATCTCTTTAGGCAATGTGTGGCTCTTACTGAACTAAAGGAAAAATATTAAGAACAGCCTTTCCTATCTGTAGCAAAACACCTTGCAAAGACCACCATAATCATCTTTAGTTCTGTGAATAGAGGAACGCATAAAGTATGTCTTAAACAATAAGTCTTATGCCACAGCTTATAGGGACAGGAAGCATGAATTATCAATCTCTAAATTTCTTTCAACTCTAAAATGATATAATCCTATGACAGCCAGAGCTATACATGGAGTCAGTGAGAGAACTGGAACTGAAAATAAAACTAAAACCTAGGTCAGTTCCCTAACAAGTAGAATTGTCCTAGTAAACCACTTTTCTTTGAATCTCTGTCTGCATTCTGCAATTTGTTTTCAGATGAATTAGTTTTGGCACACATTTTGATAATCCTTTGATGGTCTGGGTTCTTCCTCATGAACTGGTTGGGCAATGTAGATGGATACACAGTCTGCACATAATAAAAGCCCTTTAATTACCACTCTTCTCTTCCAATGAGCCCATTTCTCTCCTCACTTTACTGAAAAATTGAAGAATCCATTGTGTCTGCCAGACCTACATGTGGTCTAACAATTTCCTATGGAAAGTGTACTCTGGCAATTAAGATAAATCAAATTCACTTATTCTGCTCAAGTACTTTTACTGAACTCTGTGGCTTGGGATGATTTTAGAGAATGGTTCCTCCTCCAAGCCTACTAAACTGTCCCATAGCTCTGCGGTTTCTAACCCCCAGGCGGCTGACTGGTACCGTTTGTGGCCTGTTAAGAACCAGGCTGCACAGCAGGAGGTGAGTGGGAGGCGAACAAGCAAAGTTTCATCTGTATTTATGGCCACTCCCCATCGCTGGCATCACCGCATAAGCTCTGCCTTCCTGTCAGATCAGTGGCGGCATTAGATTCTCATAGGAGCATGAACCCTACTGTAAACTGCGCATGCGAGGGATCTAGGTTGCGCACTTCTTATGAGAATCTAATGCCTGATGACCTGAGGCAGAGCTGAGGTTGTGATGCTAGTGCTGGGAGCAGCTGCAAATACAGATTATCATTAGCAGAGAGGTTTGACTGCACAATAAATGTAATGCACTTGAATCATCCCGAAACCAGCACCCTGCCCCTGGTCCATGGAAAAATTGTCTTCCATGAAACCAGTCCCTGGAGGCAAAAAGGTTGGGGACTGCGGCTGTAGCTGACAGCAAGGATAGTTTGGGACTGTTGTTTATGATGTTTGATTAAATAAAATTTTGGTACTGATGGCTGGCTGGAATAAAGGCAGCCACTTCTTGTAAACTGTAAATCTGTCCAAACAAAGCAGGCATGTGGAATATATACCCTTTTCATAGCGTTTCTGTGAAATTCTGGTCTCTGCAGATTCTGTGTTAACTTTTCAACATCTCTTCTCATGGGCTTTGTAGAAAAGAGTAAAATAAGCTGCCAAAGCATCAGGCATTTTATTTAGTTTTATTGTAGATGTGAGCAGCAGAAGAGCAATTTCTTCCCCATTAAAGAAGTCGATTGCTTAGTTTAGCAACTTTTCATTGGGCAAAAGAATAGCATTCTAAGAACATGTAACTCCGCTAGTCTATGAAGAGAACAAATCTTTCTTTAACAGCACCATATACTTTTTATTACATTTTCTTTGAGTTCCTTGTTATCTAAGGAGGGAGGAGGAGAAAGTCATAGCAGCACTACAAAATTAGAAGTGTAGCCCAACTCCAGAATTTCTGTGTCCCCAACAAAAACAGGGACAAAAGAAACATCCTGTAGGACATCATGGACTGCTAGTTCATGATCTCCTATAACTGCTGATTCCCTGATCTTCTCCTTTCTGTCCCTGATTTAAGTTTATTTTGTCCTCTAAGTGTCCCTTTTGCTCTTCCCTCTTGTTCCTTTCCTTATCTTTATTCCCAGATCTGCACAATAACTTTGCATGTGGCAGGTATCCAGAAATGCTTACTGTAACCCTTCAGTGTCCTTGGAGGCGAGGTCACCCGAATTTATTGATTAGATTTCCCTTTCCTTCTTTGAGTGGCCAACTTTTTTCTTACTCCACTTTTTCATTTCTCTCCCTCTGACTGAAACCCACCTGAATGGTGCTCAAATATTTCAAGACTACCCTAGGGGTAAAAATCAGCAGGCCAAACAACTCAAACCTATAGCTACAGGGTGGCCTTCTGTATAAAAAGGAGTTTGCTTGGTGTTTAACGGTTTTTTTGTTAGAGTGAAAACCACTTATTTTAACCAATAGGGAGTATATAACTAAAAAGTCTATCAAATAATGAAAACTATAATTCAGCTTTATATTGTAGATAGAAACAGAGAGGGAAAAAGGTTACAGAGAAGAACAAAAGCGGGAGGGAATGACAGGAAGAAGTGTCAGCCTTAACCAGACCTAGAAGTTAACCTTGAAGGTATTACCACCTCTCCCACTGGGGAAAAAAAATCAGTCCCAGGCTAGATCCTGTAGGTAGTTTGGAGGATCCCATTCTCTGACTCAAGCAATCCTCTTGCCATCATGCCTGGCTAATTTTTAATTTTTTCTTTTTTTTTTTTATTTTTTTTATATATTTTTTTTATTTCAGCAAATTATGGGTGTACATATGTTTAGGTTACGTGTGTTGCCCTTGGTTCCCCCCCCCCCACCGAAGTCCGTGTTTCAAATATGTCCATCCTTCGGGTAGTGCGCATTGCCCTCCTTGTGTATACAAATACCCCTCCCCTCCTCCCTCTTCCCCCTCCTCCCACCACCCTCCCCCTTCCCCAGCGTCCAATAGATGTTGTTCTGATATGTGCATTTATGTGTTGATTAGTTAATACCAATTTGATGGTGAGTACAAATGGGTCCCGTTCTGCTGCTCTTGTGGTGCTCCACTTTGGATAATGGGCTTAAGTTTAATCCAGGAAAGTGTAAGAGGTACTAGATCACTGTCATTTCTTATGATTGAGACCTTCCCTTTGGAGCCCCAAAATCCATAATTTTTTCTGAGTGATGGGGTCTCACTATCATGCCCAGGCTGATCTTGAACTCCTGGCCTCAAATTATCTTCCCTCCTAGGCCTCCCAAAGTGCTAGGATTATTAGGTATGAGCCACTGTGCCTGGCCAATCCTTGAATTTATTATGCCACTCTGGGATAATGCGTTAGAGCTTCCTAGAGTCTTCAATGAAACCTTATGTAATTTTTTTTTCTTAGCCTCTGGAACTAAGATGACAGGTAGAAAGATTTACTTATTAAAGTTTCAATCCTCCCAATAACTCATTGGATATGCCCTTAAAGTATGTGGACATGAAAGAGTTCTGCCTTGAGAGTTCTATAGCAGTTTTTGTCAGATTCCACAATAAGAGAAATTCCTCTTTAAAAAAATTGTCTAGAGATACAATACTAGTGAATATTTATAATCCTTATGTGTCAGGCATCTTGTTTTTACATGTTATGTCCTTTCATCCTTGCAACCCCCCCCCCCGGCACTTCTATATCCTTGTGAGGTTATAATTACTGTAATTAATAGTATCCTCACAAATAACATTATCCTCAGTTTTATACATAAGGAAATTGAGGCTCAGAGAGGTTAAGTAACTTACCTTAAAATCACCCATCAGTGAGCTGTCAACGCATGTTTCCGGTTCTAGAACCCATGTTCTTAACCACTAGATCATGCTGCCTCCTGGTAGGGATGTGTGGGAAAGACTGCTTTTGTTGGGATCCACACCTATCCCTGTTAGAACCAGGCACAACATGCTGCAAGAGGTGTTACTTACCTTGTTCTAGATGGGGCCAAAAGGCCTGGCTGCAGTTGTCTCCTGGAGGGTATTTGCTTAGATATTAGTTTTGCTATAATAGGTCTTATAAATGGCTTTTTAAATTTAATTTTCATTTTTAGCAGCAATATATGTATATGGTTTTAAAACCCAAATACCACAAAAACAGTTCCTCCCTATTCCTAAATTTGGTTTCCCAGAGGCAAACTTCTAAAAAATTATTTCAGCTATTTCTTCTGTTAATTAAATCCTATTTCTGGGCTATTTCTCAAAATGGTCAAATACTCCAGTCATCTCTTTGTTCTCTGTACTTTTTTTTTCAGGGCAACAATTCCACTTCTGGAATTCCTTACCATTGTCTTTTGCCTCTCTGTTGAATCCCCTAATTCCTGCATCCTATGTCATCTTCTTTCTTTCTATTTCCTCACTTTGTGGCATTTCTTAAGAAATACATCTTGAGAAAAAGTTATGAAACACAGTATTTTCGAGTCTTTAAAGTGTCTTTTGATATTGTTGTTTAGCTGGACATAGATTTTTGGATAAGATGAAAACTTTTGAAGCCATTCTTCCATTGTTTTCTAACTTTCAGTGTCACTGTTAAGAAGTATCATTCTGATTCTAGAGCCTTTGAATAGGACCTATTATTTTCTTCCCAAAAGTTTTTTGGAATTGCCTTTATCCCCCAGTACTCTGAAATTTTGCAATTCATGTACTTTAGTCCTTTTTTTCTTTTTTCATTTTGCTGGGCACAGAGTAGGCCTTTTCAATCTGGTAACTCATGTCTTTCAGTTCTGGGAAATTTCTCACACAATTTCTGGTATAACTTTCTATCCTCCTTTCCCCCTGCTCTGTCTTCTAGAACTCCTACTAGCTTGGGTACTATGTTCTCTGGAATAATCCTCCAATTTTCTTATTGTCTCTCATTTTTCATCTCTTTGACTTTGTTCTAGTTACTTGTAAAATGTTCTCAATTTTATCTTCTAAAACTTCTATTTGAAGTTTTATTTACATTTCTTATTTCAAAGAACTGTTTCTGAAATTTTTAGAGAGCATCCTATGCTTATTTCCTATGTACAATCAATATTTTCTCCGAGACATTACTCTTAGACCTATGGTGTCATTCATCTTGTGACAAACAATGCTTCTTGGGAAAAAATTTTACCACAAATATTTTTTGTTTACGTAGGGTTTAATCAAAAAAAGTGTGTCTTTTAGTTCCCATGTTGTTAAGTAAACGTAACATAAAATGATTTCTTCAAAACTTGTCAAATATTATAAAATGTTGGCAAAAAACAGAAAAAGTAGCTTATGAATGCTTGTGGCCATGTTAAAAATGGAGCTTAAGTGTAAATAACTGTGAAATAAAAAGACACGGAGATGATTCCAGCAATCAAACTTGGCCAAACCACAGGGCTTTTGGCAACGGCCTGGAATGAATGTGAAATGTGGAAGGCATTGCCCACTTGAATCAAAGTCCAGATGCTGCTGATTCCTTTTTTCCATTTTCAGTTCACCATAGTTTTGTGGGGGCTTTGTTTTGTTTCCATTGTTGGTGGTTTTGCTTTGTTTTGAGGTCATTAGGCCTCTTAGCACGAATTTAGTCTCTGGAAAATATTCCATGTGAAAACACCCCATGTATGTGTGATTTATTTAAATGACACAGGTGTTTTTATATTGACAATCTCTTATTGCAAATGATTAATGGCACCTTTTATCAGTTGTTCTGTTTAAAAAATGCTTTCATTTGCACTCTCTCATTAAAAATCCTATGAGGAAGCGTACATTAATCCTCATTTGGACAAAGTTTTGAAGTTTGGAAACACAAATACATAGTACAAGGGTTATGAGCCTCATTGTTCTCATCTGAAAATTAGAATGATACTTAAGTCATTGTTTTGTGTATGTTGTATCACTTTATATAGGTAGAACGACTAATGCATCTGATACACAGTAAGCACTAAAAACGTGGTTGCCATTGTTTTAATACTAGAACATTCCTTATACTGGATTCTAGCAGTGTTTTAATGCAGTGCCTCAGTGATCAAGAAACTGACTCCTTGAGCTTTATAAGTTTGGTTTTTTTTCTCGCTCACTTGGTACCATCTCTGCCAAACCGACAACTGTCATCCTTTTGCTTTTCACTGGTTTATAAAATATCTTTTGTGTGTTCTGCATTCTTAATTACAAACTTCTCAAAGATGAAATTATCTTCCAAAAGCCTTGTACAAATCTGGGACCCATAATACTATCAGACAACTCAGGTTGCTTTTAAATTCAACTTTGACTGCCAAGTCTGCTGCTAAAAGGAAATCTTAATTTCAGGCAAACAGTAATTTGCTTTACTGTTTGAATTTCTTAAAAGGATTTGCTCTACTTAAATGTTTTATGAATAAAATTTATCAAATACTATACAATTTCATAAATAATTCTTAAGGATAGAATCAAAGGTGCTTATGATTCCAAGGGATCTGGATTTTTTTTTTTTTAATAAAGGGTTAAGGGACTAGCCAATATGAATCTGGTTTATGGAGGGAGAGGAAAGTCTCAATATTTGTGTTCAGGCTCTTGAGGCAACATTTTCTTTTCTGGAGATACCATGGGTTGTCTGTGGATCACAGGAACCTAGTTCCAGAAATAGGAGATATAACTAGGAAGTCCTTGCAAAGAAACATTTTTCTCGGTTCCCATAGCTTAGTTTAGTAGTTCTCAAAGTTTCAGTGGGCACAGGATTCACCTCAGAAACTTATTACAAATTCTTTCCTGAATTCCCTCAAAAATTGAGTCAATAGCTATGGTGGGGCAAGATAAACTGCCACCCTATCATGTGATTCTGATATAGGCAGTTCAAACCCCACAATGAGGTAGATGGCCAAGTCCAAGGTTATATTCAGGGTTGGGATAATAGGGAATAAAAAGGAATCTTTCCACTTCTTGGCCCCAGGAAATAGCTCAGATATTTGAAGAAAACTGAGGCTTCCTTATTGCTGGAATTAGTGTGGGTCCACCACATACCTCTCTTTATGTCCATTCACAAAGAGCCCAGTTATTTGTACTAATTTGGAGTTTCTGAAAGACAGCCATCATTTTTGTCAACTTAATGCTCATACAAAACATTAGACAAGCTGTTTAGAAAGTAACAGTAAGAAAGCATTTTTCTTAACCTGCTTCTATTAATAGAACATATGTTATCATTCACTGTCATCATGATTTCAAAACAGAATCAGGAGGGATGACAGTATAACAAGGGAAATGTTGCTTCCTACCCCTCAAGAATATATTACAATTATTTTTTTATTTCCTCCTACACAGCTATGAATTCCAGGTGAAACCCAAAAACCCGCTTGGTGAAGGCCCGGTCAGCAACACAGTGGCATTTAGCACTGAATCAGGTAATCCCATCAACAGTAATTCCCAACAAAGGTATAAAGGGCCACAATGGAGCAATGTTTTGCACAAGGAGCTTTCTTGAAATCCAGCTAAACATTGTGTGTAGTCAAAGAGTTTCCTGAATTTCTAAAAAAACATTCATGGAAAAAAGCAAATTGATGAAGATACCCTTAGAGAAGCACAATTTAACTTTTCCTCACTTACCTCGATGTCAGAAAAGTTTGACAGCTAAAAAGAAAAACACATAATCTATACTCTTTCCCTTGTATGCCTAGAACAAAATATCAGTCAGTATATACAGAAAGGGAACTCATGTGATAGTTTTTATGATAAGCAGCTGTGAAATTTTCTATTAGACCTTCCAAATGCCAATTTAACAAGATACGTCCGTACAAACAGCATTATTATTTGCATAATTTTTATGCAAACCTCTGTTCATGGTCTCTTAGTGATTCTGCCATGAATAGTTTTTGTATGAAACTAAAAGGAGAAGCTTCTGAAATTGAAGTGAAGGCTGGAACACCAACAAAGGCTCCTAACTACTCAAACCACATCTAACAGATACAGCTGAATACCTACCTGGCAGGAGATTATTCAATCAAGAAAAATTTCCAGAACAAAACTTTCAAACTCAGTCTTTAGGAAAAGCGTACTATTTTGCAAATAAGATTTCTTAACAATCATAAGCACCCATCTTCACTATGCCATTGGAATACTGGGACTTTACCTAATAATGTCTGACTTCTGTGTTTGTTATTTCTCCTCAGCGGACCCAAGAGTGAGCGAGCCAGTTTCTGGTAAGTACTTGTGTCAATAGGAACACAACTACATGCTTCTCTAAATTGATTCAACTCAACAGGCATAGCAGAATTTGAACCATGATTTCACTTTTTTCCATTTAGTCTTTTTAGAATATCAATCAGGTGTGAAGGTTTACCTAACACATTGAATAACAGAGAGCCTCTGATGCTCTGAAAAGAAATTAGACATTTCAAAACTTGCTTTTACTCATGTACCAGGCCAGCTCAAATTTTGTTTAATAAGTCAAGATATAATAACCTCATTTCCACTTTTAATAACCAGTCACATTAAAGCAGATGCTTAAATTTTGTAATATACTACAAAAAGAAACCGACATTTGCTCCTAAAGCACACTATCTACATCTAGCACTGCAGAGGCTACTCAACACCTAAACCTACTGCTCTGTGATTTATCTCACTATTGACAGAAACTTATCTAGGGGTTTACTTGTTTAAACCTTTGTAATATTTTTGGCTACAATATTTAGCACTGGAAAAGGCCAAGTATCAGCAAGTTGACAATAAACTTTGCAAAACTGCCTTTTTAAAGATTTTAGAACACCTCTTCAGTACCCAAGAATCAGATACTAAACTCAAACCATGTGTTTTCCTCATGCAGCAGGAAGAGATGCCATCTGGACTGAAAGACCCTTTAATTCAGACTCTTACTCAGAATGTAAGGGCAAACAATATGTCAAAAGGACGTGGTATAAAAAATTTGTAGGAGTGCAGCTGTGCAACTCTCTCAGATACAAGATTTATTTGAGTGACTCCCTCACAGGTAAGTGGGCTACCTGCCAGCCCTGTTTTGAGCCTTTGACTTTAGGGTATGTTTTGCAGCATTCTCCTTTCCTATGGAGAGTTCCAGGCACTAAGGAGTGATGTAAATACAAGTTTGCCTCTGAGCAAGATGTTACTGAAATACTTATTATCCTGGAAAGCAAGGATTTAAGACATGCTATTAGAAGGTAAATAATAAAAATGCAATTTGAAACAGTGCTACCATGGCAAACTGAATGTACAGTCACTAAGCATGTTCAGGCTCAATTTTGTTACAATCGTCCAAGGATAAAAAACCTACTGATAATAAAAGGAGTGTATCTAACAACAATGGAAGGAATATGCCATCTTTAAGACGTCAGAAGGGCTATAACCCCTTGCTCCATACCCAATACGTTATAACTTTCTATATTCATTCATACTGTAATAATTTTTAACAAACATATATATAAGGCTTGCTCCAACATAGAAAGGTAGATATCTGTTTGTTTGGTCATTCAACAAATATTCTTATCTACTTTATGACAGACACTGTTCTAGGTGCTGGAGACAAAGCAGCAAAAAAGACACATTTCTTTCTTTTATATAGCTTATCTCTTTTCTTAGTAGGAAGAAATAGACAATAAATACATAAGATAGAAATTTCATATAGGTACTTTGAAGATACTTTTTAAAACAGTGAGAGAGAATGGCTGAACAGGGAAGCTCCTTCAGTTAGAATGGTTAAAGAAGCCCCCTCCGAAAAGGTAACACTTACGTTAAGAAAACTATGAGAAGGCACCAACTGCACAAAGGTCTAGGGATAAAGCATTTAGTGGCAAAGTGCAAAAGCCTGAGGGAGAACACACCTGGCCAGTTTCATTAGTGTGGCTGACAGTAAGGGGAGGAACAGGCAGGCAGGTAAGGACTTTGGATTTTATTCTTAGTACAATGGGAGACTGCTGGAAAGATTTATGGAAGTTAACATCATCTGACTTACATTTTTAAAACATCACTAATCTCTGAGGAAGAGAGGAAGACTAGAGGGAGGTAAGAGTAAAAGCAGAGACACCAGCTGGAAGACTATTCCATAGTTCAGTCCGGACAAATTGCTGGCTTAACTAGGATGATAAGGAATAGGTGAAAAAATGTGTTAAGAGCAGGCAACATGATTATTTGAAACAATTTGATTATTTCAGAACTATCATATATCAAAGAAAGTAAGATAAGATAGTATAAGAAAGTAACACTGTTCTATCCTTTTTATTTCTGTTCTTCAGGAAAATTTTATAACATAGGCGATCAGAGGGGCCATGGAGAAGATCACTGCCAGTTTGTGGATTCATTCTTAGATGGACGCACAGGACAGCAACTCAGTTCTGACCAGTTGCCCACCAAAGAAGGTATGTTTTCTGATCCTCCTCATAAGTAACAGAGTTTTACAGATTAACCCAGAAAGAAATCAAGCTGAGGAAAGCAATCCATTTAAAAAGAATTCTGTGGTACTACTGCTCGACTTAGCTGGCTAGGAGAAAATGAAGACTTCAATGTAAGTTTCTCAAATTAGAAAGTTAGAGCCAAGAGAAATTACACAGACACATATAAATGAATTCTACTTCAAGAAAATCTGAATTTGCAGAAGCAGCTATAAAAAAAGCAGTGTTCTCCAAACTTACATCACTCATGTATTACCTTTATGGTTTTTGTCATATTGAGCACACCTGTGTTTTTTATTTCCTTAAAATTTTTAACAAAAACTTTATTATTACCATAAATGGAAAAAAAAAGTATTACTTGCCTTATAAATAACTATATAAATATAATTAAAATAGAAAATTTCTTCTGAGAAATAACCTCTCCAAGATCCATCAGCACCAAGCTGTGTAATGAGGACTGAAAAAGAATGAAAATTCTTGTCTAAGCAGTGTGGAACAGGGTAACTTGTCCATATTACTGAGCAATCATCAGTTCCTTAAATACTTTGAACTATTTGATTGGATTTTTCAGTACAGTGACACATTTTGTTCACTGGCACTTAAAAAACCAACCACACTAAAAGGTGACTTAAGATCTGTGAACATATTAATGGTCAGTTGAAACTGCTCTCACACTACCAACCATCCCATCCTAACTTGTTATGGCAAATGTCAACAAGTTTTTGGGGGTGCATGATTTTAGCCAGCCATCACTACTTCATGAAATGCATCAAGGCCTATATTGCTATCAGTTTTCTAAATTACCGTCCTTCGCCCAGAGTAACCTAGCCAGTCAATGACATCCTTCTGCCTATGAGCAATGAGGGCAAAAATATAATATAGCAGCTTTAAAACTAAACTATTTTCCCTCTTAGGCTATTTCAGAGCCGTTCGCCAGGAACCTGTCCAATTTGGAGAAATAGGTGGTCACACCCAAATCAATTATGTTCAATGGTATGAATGTGGGACTACAATTCCTGGAAAATGGTAGATGCTGCACTTGGTGCTCAAAAGTACCTTCTGTTTCACCATGGCAAAAAGATCATTGGAAACACTACGGTATTTGTCACATTCATTTAAAGCTATTTTGTTTATTATGTATAAAAGTCTACAGTCTAATTAATAGCACTATTAGATGTTTATTATTAGAAAAGATTGCTGAGAGTATTTATCAGGTTTTACAAAATCATTTTAAGAAAGCAAGATATTGACATTAACAGAAAAACATTTTTGGGGAAGCTGGCTCCCTACTCATGGTATTTTCAGAGATCATTTGTATATTATTTATCACACTGTTGTAATGATGTTTTGAGATACTTTTATAACAAAATTAACATCAAAAACTTATACTTTAAAAAAAATATTTACTTTTATTGATGCGTACTCTTTCTATGGGTGAGTTAATTCCATAAATCTCAACTTAGTTTAACTTATTGGATATCTTCAGAATATATATCTTAGGGGAAAAGGTCCTAATATTCATGTTTATTTAAACTTCAATTTTTTTAGCAACAGCTGAGTAGCTTTTCTGAGGAGTTTAAATAGTTACACAGTCATGCTAATATTCATTTCCTTAAAATATCTGCAAGTTAAAAAGATTGAATCAGAAAATTTCACTTCAGCTAAAAAAAAAATGGAGAATCTGCTATATTCAGTTTCAAAAAATATATTTCTCTATCTGCAATTATGTTACAATGTCTGAATATACTTTGTCAAACTATACCTTTAAGAAATTATCTTCATATTGTTTTTGTGATTCCGATCAAGCTGTATGTAGAGACTGAATGTGAAGTCTGAGCACAAAAAGATAATGCATGATGAAATCCTTGACATTTTATAGGATATTTACTATATATATTTATAGAGAAGACCTCTATGAATGAATGTATCAGAGGATGTTTTTGTAACTGTTTCAATCAATCTGTAATGAAAACCTGACTCATTTTCATTAAAAAAGGTAGTTTTCCTTCAGCTGGGGAGGGAGATAGGAATGCGTGCTGCCCTCATCCTGAAAGGACCTTTCCCTGTGCTTACCTTTCAACATGCTTTGATTTTATCAATGCTACATTTTGTATTTTTCAAACAAGTACAAATTCTGCAATAAAGAGATGTAGTTTTTTTTTTTTAAGACTATTTTATTTTCTGAATGGTTCATCAGTAGGTAACCTTTTTATCTCTGTAAGAAGGAAAAGCACAAAGTTAACCTTTCTTCCTATGAAATCTAAAAAGTTTTGTTTTAAACCAATGATTGATTGTTAAATGCATTTCTTCCAAAATCAGGATAGATAAAAACCAAATGGCACTGTGTTTCTCTGAATGGAAATGTCTATACTCCATTTTTAAACCAAAATATATAATATTAATGACTAAATTTCAAGACGACTAATGATTCGATCATCATCTTTATTAACCTATTGATGTTAACATTTTATACATAATATCTAGTTGTCTTCTCAAACGGCTCTATTTTAGTACATCATGTTAATAGTAAAAAGCCAAGTAAGAAGGCTCAACCTAGCATTTTAATATCCTCTGAACAAAGGAAGCTAGAAAGTCAATCACTTTACACACATGTAAGGAGTAGTGTTCCAAAATAACTAGGAAGCTGCTACATTTGCAGGGAGGAAAAAAAAAAAAACCTTTCATTTTGGTCTATGTTCCAGCAAATTATACTTTCAATTAAGAGCAACAATGATATCATAAAAAATGCTCTGCTTTTTAAATTTCTGAACTTCAATACAAATTAAAATAGTATTGGAGTCTTTTGGGAGGGAAATAGCTAGCAGCTACATTGATCAGTGTAGCTGAGCCTCCTTATCGATACCCAGGTCCAGGTTGGGTATAGCCCTGACCAAAGGGAGGACGGTTACGTGCATAAGGGTTAGGCCCACTTGGAGGAGGGGTCATGGTACTTCCAGGAAGTGGACTAAAACCTGGTCTTGGCTGATAGGCCCCAGGTTGGCTTGGAGCCATTCCAGGTTGAGAGGCAGGGGCCACAGTATAATTAGTAGGCTGAGAAGTTTGGGTGGTATAAGTTTGTGCAGGATAGTTGCTCGCCTGGTACTGCTGTGGTGGCTGAGCAGGCAGTTGTTGAGGCTGACCAGAAAAGGCAGGAGCTGGCGCCTGGGAAGTTGGTTGCTGGCCATATCCCTGGAACTGCTGAGGTTGTTGGGGTCCACTCTGCTGACTATAGCTTGCTGAAAAGGCAAAATAGATAACATTTTATTTCTCTTTGGATGAAACTCTTCCAGAGAATTAGTCTTACTGGTATGGACCAAAAATGATGAGAAATTTAACAAATATTTATGTAACAAGCAGAGTAGTAGATTCCACCGCATAATACTACTTCGAAACCAAACAGTTATTCAAGAGGCATTTTCTACAATTTTTTAAACCCTCTAATCTTAAACTGAAACCACTATATATACCACCACTAAATATATATATGTATCTTCATTACAACTGCTTCAATACTATATTAATCCCTGAGAGCAAATTCCTGCTCTAGCATAATTCCTAGAACAGAGGAGATGCTCAAATAATAAAGGAATTATTGTACTTTCTAGGAAGATGAAAAATGCAAAAGCTAAATAGTCATTAACTAGGTTTTGAGAGACCTATTTAACAACAGTACCAAATAAAAATACATTGCAAAGAACGAACATTTTAAAATGAAACAATACTATGTTTATTGTACTAATGAAATGTTTTAAAGTTTATAAAAAAGCCATTTAATAAATACTGAGTACCATTTTCATAATCCTTTCATTTCTTTTAGATTTGGTATCTGATATTTTTGCCTTTACAACTCAAAATTTTGACTTAGCAGTATAGCATGACATATAAAAAGCATACCATATTGCCCCATAAAATCAACATCGATATTATTTATTAGGATGTAATGTTTTTTTAAAAGAAAGTCTGCTTCACTGAAAACTTTTATCTCTACCATGAAACACACCTGCAGCTACTTGCAATGAAACCTCTCCATTGACTGGAATCCTGTCAGCATTAAATACCAGATACATAAGAAAATTATTAAAATATGTACAACCCTGCATTTAACAAAAAAAAAAGGATTGAATGAATTTGAGTATATTCTGAACTCACCTTGAACCTGGGTTCAAAATTTACTCATGAAAGAAACCTTTATGACACAGTCCATGAACAAAACTGGAAAAGGTCACAGAGGGAAACTGGCAAACCAACAATGTCAAAAATGGTCCAATGTTAACACCATCACCACCATCGCCACTTAGAGTCTCCAAGTAGAGTATTTAGTTGACTATTTCCGTATCTCTCAAATTCAAGTTAATAGGACTAGTAGGATCAGAAATACAAAGATAATAACTTGAAAAAAAACTAAATTTTACTCAGAGTGAAGTCCCTGACTAAAATTATTATGAGCAAGCTTGGTTATTAATAAGTAAATCAAATATCTAATGCATTTTACTCATGAGAGCATCTGATACTGAAATCAATTCATGAAAAAGCTTGAATGTCATAAAATTTCTCCTATCCTCTATATAAAACTTTTTAACTTAAATTTTTTACTATAAGTTTTTAGAGAAACAGATGGATTCAACTTTTTTATACTGAAAATGTCTATTCAATTAAAATTGTGAGCAAAAAAAGACAAGAAAAATAGCTACCTTTTCATCCTAGCCAGTGAAATCTAAATTTTTTTAAAGGACTCTGGAAGCAAACACATCCTTAATTACTGCTCAGGAGAGACAAAACCCCTAAGAGCTGAAGATGCCATTTCACCAGCAGTCCAGTAGTCTACCGATCATAATGTGGCAATGCTTCTATTATGTGTATAGTCTCCCTTCCACACATATCCCCCAAAATAAATAACTTTTGGTGAGCACCACTAGAAATTGCATGAAATGGAAATCACGTGGTTTTTCAATAAACAGTCTAGAAAAAAAAGTCATATGGTCTACAAAGCCTAAAATATTTACTATCCATCCTTTTATGGAAAAATCCTGCCAACCCTTGGTCTAGGTTGGAGAACACAGAATGATACAGAGAATTACTTAACCGCAATGACAGGAGTACTAGATTATGGCCCAGCTCCTCACTGAATGGCTGTGTGTGCTTGGATAAATCACAATCTCTTTGAACCCAAGTTGCCTTATTTATAAAATGAGTGGGTGGGACAAGATCAGTGGTCCCCAACCATAGATGCACATTAGAATGATCTGTGATGCTTTCAAAATATCAAAGCCGGAGTCCCATATCCGTAACTAAATAAAAAGAAATCTCTGGGAGTGGGACCCAAGCACCAAAAAGCACCCCATGGATTCTGAAGCACCGTGAGAGCTAAAATCCCAAGAGGTTAAATGATGACTAGGTCTTGTCTGCTCTGATAGTCTATTATTTCTACAAATCATATGATTTCTAACACTTTTTTTTTTTTAAAGAACTACACCCTAAAAATAACCTTCCCCATAATATAATCCAAGCTTAAGTTCATTCCATCTATTTTATATAATTAAAACCCAGCAGCTACAGGTTTAAATCACTCTATAGCAAATATAATCTAAATAAAATTGCTGTATGTGTTCAAATATGTCAAATTTCCATTAGTGACAGAATTTTATGGTCTAGGTTAGGAGTCAGCAAACTTTTTTCTGTAAAGGGCCCAACAGTAATATTGTATGCATTGTGGGTCACACAATCTCTGTGGCAACTACTCCATTCTGCTGTGATAGTGCCAGGGTAGCAATAGATGATAAAAATGAATGGGGTTTTTAAGCGTTTAAATAAAACTTTATTTACAAAACAGGCAACAGGCCGGATTGGTCCTCTGGCTGTAGTTTGCTGACCCCTGTGCTCTAGTTGATATGACAAAACTCCATAAAATAGAATTTAGATGAGATTCAACTTACATAAATTATTTTTAATTACAGCTAAAATTTTGATAATTAAAACCCTTCAGCTGTAAGAGCTGAACACAAACTCTCACATAAATGTAAAAAGTATCAGAATTATAACCAAAGCTCTGTTTAAATATGATATTTAAATACATATCATATTTAAATACATATATTCTTCAGTGGACAGATGGTAAAACAAAAATACCCAGGATGCTTATTTACAACTAAACTTAATGTTCTTAGTTGCCTAAATTACATTTTATACAATTTTATTTTTATGAATGTTTTTGGTATTCCTACGTACTTTCAAGAGACTTAAAAACCTAAGTAGCTTAATTTAGTTCTTATTTAATGAGATCACCTTTACATGTATGAGGGAACTGTTAATATTTCGATGGGTACTAAGAGTATACTGGAATTATGTGTTACATATAAATGGGGGAGGGGAAATCTTGCACTTTTTTGCAGCTCCAAAAGAGGTAAGTTGACCATGTTAGTAAGAGATAGTTTTGTATTAAAAACTTTTTTACACTACAAGTTACTAGAGAATCATCTACTATGATTACAAATTTTATCTGCCCACTAGACAATCAAAATGTTGACTAACCAATATCAAAATATTTAAAAATAAGTAAAACAACTGTTTTCCCAATAAATACTTAATACTTCCTATGACGTCTTACACATCAAGGGATGAAGAGGAAGGGCTTGAAGTTTAATAGAAACAGATCAAAAACCATGAGCCAACTCCCTTTCAACACCTGCTCACCTGAATACTGAATACCATATTGTTGAGGTGGCTGAGGTGGAGCCTGTGGCTGCTGAGCACCATAGCCAGCCTGTTGTTGGTACTGTTGGTACATCTGACCTAAAAACAAAAAAAAAAAGAAAAAAGAACAAGAGGCAGGTTTAACTTGGCAGAGAGAAATATTTTTAAGGCATATTTATTTACATTCTCTCCCCATCCAAACAAATGAACACACTGAGTAACAATATAAAAGAATGTGTTTGTTCCCCTTAAATGTCTATGAAGAAGAGAAGAATGAACAATTTAAGAAGTGTGACTGCTCTGCTGTGGATTAACTGCAGAGAACTAACTACTAACGAACATTATGTAACACTAGCAGTTACCACTTCATAAAGTTCAGGAAAACAAATGCTTTCAAACCCAACTGCCAACATGTAAGCACCACTAATATCCAATAAAAATCAAGTGAGTTGAACATCAATAAACAAAAATCTGAGAAAAGGGACAATTACCATTAATTAATACCATCTAAATCTTTCCCAATGCACCACTCATTTGCTTTATGAAAGTTTGGACCTCTGTTACCATATGAATGGACCCTTTGGTCGCAAGGAATCACAACACATCTTTTGCTCCAGTTTGGAATTTGTCAACAGTTTGATTTTCTACAAGTATCTAACATCTCAATATCCTAACCAATCTTGTGGAATCTGACAAAGCCTAAATGGTTCTTCATTGCACTTTTTAATAATGGCAGACCTGTTTAACACTGGGGATGTGTTCTTGGACACAGGAGTCCTACTAGTCCTATTTAGGGTCAGTAGACCACAGTCCCTATGGAGAAACCTTCAAGCCACTTAATACCTGTGATTTTCAAACAAGGATTTATTGGTTTATGTCTTTATCATCTCTACTTTTTCTCAGTTGTTTTAATGGTAGACTTAACTAGATTTAATGTCTAGAGTAGCAATAAAACTTGCATTTTAATATCTACCAAGCTTTTACATCTTTAATGTCGGCTTATTCTTTAAAAAATATTCAAACTACCTGCTATTAATCAAAAGATAATGGGTAAACTGGATACTTATGGCAAAAAGTGAGATAAGTACCAAAAAAAAGTAAATACATTATCAAATACCATTCAAACTGAGGTGCAGTAGGCAGCTATCACTCACAGGCTCAAATCAAGATATGGACCCCACTCTACTGTACTTGGCCGCTCAGCCCTAAAGGTGTCTTGGGCAGCACTAAGTAAGATATGTATTTATACTCAGCTTATTTCCTAGCCAGCAGTTATGTTTTTTATAATGAAATCTGCTCAACTGTTTTTAAGCTATTAATCCTCTTCCCAAATGTGACCAAAAAAAAAACACCTCACAAAAGTTTCTTAAATGCTTTCAACTAATAGATAGCATAAAAGCATAAAAGGTAACACAGAAGTTAACCAAATTTAAATACCACCTTAATCCTGGACTGTATTTCATAACTAACTTTTAGAATAGAAGTGACCAAAATCTAAAATAAAAAGTAGGTACAGAAATAGAAGGGTAAGAAATATGTACATGTAGCATGTGATAAAGGACTCTAAATTTTAGAAATCAGAATGATTAACTCCATAGTACAAAAATAAGCAGGGAACAGGCAATAAATACATGAAAAAAAGTTCAACCTCATTAGTAATCCCTATTGCAGATACAGAAAGATTAAGCCACTTACCTGAGGTCAACAGCTAAAAAAAGAACGATCAACAGCTAAGAAGAACCATCACTGGAACCCAGGCATAACTTCCAAAGTAACTTTGCACATATTATCCTATGTGCAAAATAATAAAAACTTTGGCATCACCAAAAGAGACTGAGATCAAGGCTCCACGCAGTAGACTACTGTCATCAATGACTAAGGAACTCATGCTCAAACAGCATAATTGTTCTCCTTGACAAAAATTCACAGGGTACAACCCTTCTCAATGTTTTTTTTTTCTTTTTACATGTCTTCCTAAACTGCTACAAACCCATTTTGAAAATACCACTCCTAGTGTTAAAAATGTTACTACTTCTGCAAAGTATTCCTTTTACAGCAGGTCATCAAATAACTGTTTTGTTCAACATCATTTCATTATAACGTTAATGTGGGGGTCAGGAATCAGTTCCCAACAGAGGATGGTGTGTGTTGTGGAGTTTACATGTTCTCCCCATGTCTGTGTGGGTTTTCTCCAGGTACTCTAGTTTCCTCCCACATCCCAAAGATATGTATGTTAGGTTACTTGGCATATCTAAATGGTACCAATCTGAGTGAGTGAGAGTATGAGAGAGAGAATGAGCCTTGTAATGAAATAACAGAGGGGGAGGGGAGGGAGGGAGGAGAGAGGGGGAGAGGGAGGGGGGAGGGGGAGAGAGAGAGAGAGAGAATGAATAAATGAGCCTTGTAATGAAATAGCATCCAGACAGAGTGAGAGAGAGGAGAGAGGGGGAGAGGGAGGGAGAGAGGGAAAGACAATGAATGAATGAGCCTTGTAATGAAATAGCATCCTGTCCAGGGGTGGTGCACACCTTGTATGAGCTGCTAGGACAGGCTCCAGTCATGCATGACCTTGAACTGGAATAACTGGGTAAATAGTTATCTTGTTTTTATTAATCTTTCTTAAAAATATATATATACCTCTCATTTGTTTTGGGTCTTTATTTATAAGTCTGGTGACCAGAAATATGCTGTAGGAACTTAATTTGTTTTTATCAATTAGCCTATGGCAAAACTAGTTTCCTTATACATTGTTTCACTTAAAGTCAGTTTCGAAGAACCTACAATATTTTTCTGTATTTTTTTAACTTTTTATTTTTTGCTTTTTATTTTGAAATAATTTCAAACAGAAAAATTGCAAAAATAGTAATAAACCCTCTCACATACCAACATTTTAATATATTTGCTTTATCATTCTCTATTTGTGTTTATACACAGTATTTTTTGAACTTTTAAGATAGTTTGCATACTTCATACCCCTTCACCTCAAAATATTTCAGTATATTTCTCTTAAGTACAAGAATATTTTTTTACATAACTGCAGTTCAATTATCAGAAATTTCTCACTGATACAATATTTTAATCCACAATGTACATTTCAATTTCATGAACTGTTCTAATGTCATTTATAGAATTTTTTGTAAAAAAACAAAAAAAAACAAAAAAAAACACAGGATCCAGTCCAAGATCATTTATGGCATTGAGTTATTTTGTCTCTTTAATCCTTAGTCTGAATTAATATTTAATTTCAGCCTTTCTTTCTCTTTCATAACATTGACATTTAAATAAAACACAGGCTTGTCATTTATAAAATGTCCCTCAGCTTGGTTTCTCTGATGTTTCCTCATGGTTAGCTTTTGTGTATCCATTTTGGGCATAATACAATATTAGTCATGTATGTACGTGTCTTCAATATCATATCTGGAGATTGATATATATTTGCCCATTTCTGGTGACGTTAATTTTGATCACTTGGTTAATACTAATATGTTTTTAATTTCCCCATTGTAAGGAATGTTTTCCTTTTTAAATTAGTCAGTAATTTGTCTCATTAGATTTTTAGTTCCTAGCAAGCAGTAAGCATTCTGTGCTCCCAGTTAACCTCCAGTGCCAAGCATGGGAGTTGGCAATAGTGGGTGATGAATATTTGTTTACTAAAAAAAAAAAAACCCACAACAAATATTCATCACCCACTATCAACATTAAGGGACGACTTACTGTGCTTATTTTAAACCCACTTCATTCAAGTCCAAATAGGACTCTGTCACAGTATTCTGATATAAGCAATCTATGTTTAACTCTTACAAAAAGGATGAACATCTTTACATACTTGAAAGATGAGATCTACGAGATATATTAAGTGAAGAAAGCAAAGTGTAAACATTGTTTATAGTGATGTTTTGAGTAATACAAAAAGATAAAGTCATGTATTGCTTAACAATGGGGATACGTTCTGAGAAATGTGCCATTGTGCAAACATCACAGAGTGTACTTACACAAACGTAGATGGTATAGCCTATTGCACCTAGGCTATAACCCATACAGCATGTTACTGTACTGAATACTGTAGATAACTGTAACACAATGCTACCTATCTAAACATAGAAAAGGTACAGTAAAAATATGAAGCCTGCAGGACTAGCAATTGCTCTGGGTGAGGCAGTGAGGCAGTGACTGAGTGGTGAGTAAATGTGAAGACCTAGGACATTACTGTATACTACTGTAGACTTTATAAACACTGTACACTTAGACTACATTAAATTTATTTAAAAAATCTTATTTCTTTATTAAGTTAACCTTAGCTTACATTTTTACTTTATCAACTTAATTTTTAACTTTTTGACTCTTTTATAACATTTAGCTTAAAACATAAACACATTTTATAGCTTTACAAAAATATTTCCTTTTTTGAGACAGAATCTCACTCTGCTGCCCCGGCCAGAGTGCAGTGGTATTATATAGCTCACTGCAACCTCAAACTGCAGGGCTCAAGCGATCCTTCTGCCTCAGCCTCCCAAGTAGCTGGGACCACAGGCATGCGCCACCACGCCCAGCTAATTTTTCTACTTTTAGTAGAGACAGGGTCTTGCTCTTGCTCAGGCTGGTCTCGAACTCCTGAGCTCAAGCAATCCACCTGCCTTGTCCTCCCAGCGTGCTAGGATTACAGGTGCGAGCCACTGCACCCAGCCCAGTATTTTTCTTTATATACATATTCTATAAGCTTTCTTCTATTTTTAAAATTTTTATTTTAATTTTTTTTACTTCTGAAACTTTTTTTTAAAAACGACGACACAAACACATACATTGACCTAGGCCTACACAGGGTCAGGACCACCAGTATCACTGTCTTCCACCTCCACATCTTGTCCCACTGGACGGTCTTCAGGGACAGTAACATACATGGAGCTGTCATCTCCCATAACAACAATGCCACCTTCTTCTGGAATATGCTCTGAAAGACTATTTCTACAGTTAACTTTTTTTTTTTTAATAAGTAGAAGGCATACACTCTAAAATAATGATAAAATACAGTATAGTAAATACACAAACAGTAACATAGTCATTATCAAGTATTATGAACTATACATAATTGAATGTGCTATACTTTTATGCAACTGGTACACAAGTTTTGTTTATACCAGCATCACAACAAACACACATTGTAACTTACTGCTAAGTTACAATGGCTAATAACATCACTAGGCAACAAGAATGTTTCAGCTCCATTATAATTGTATGAGATGTCATATATACCGTCCATTGTTGACAGAAATATCATTATGTAGTGCATGACTATATATGTAAGCTATGTTTTATGTACGTTTTCAAAAAGAACCAGTGATAGAAATTACCTAAGGGGAAAAAAATGGAACAGGATGAAGCAAAGAATAATGGTAAAACTTCTGGAAATGTACTTTATTACACAGAGTGGTAGCCGGCCTCCATGATGACCCCCAATGACTTCTGCTCATGTATAGCATGTGACATGGGTTAGTATCCTTTTATATTCTTAGAAACCAGAAAGATTTGTTAACTCCTAAATACAAAAATGACCAAAGTACAAGCAATAAGCACATGAGTATCTGCTCCCTTGTGTAGTCCTTCCCACGCTGAATAGGGCTAACATGTATACCAAGATAATATTGCAGAATGACAGTGACATTTCTGAGGACAGGTCATGAAAGACAGACAGATATCTTCTACCTTGATCACTCACTCTGATGGAAGCTGCCATATCATGAGGTCACCCAAGGAGCCCTATGGAGAGGTCCACGTGGTGAGGAACTGAATCCTCCAGCTCCGGCTAAGCTTCAGATGACTACAGCCCCACCAATCATCTTAACTGCAACCTCGTAAGAAGACCCTGAGCCAAAATCATCCATTTTCAGATACCAGACTCTCTAAAACTGTATGAGATAATGTTTCATCCAGGTTTTGGAGTAATAGTCACATAGCTTTAGATGATTAATATACATAGTTTGGCTTTGGAAACATCTAAGAGATGACAGCTATTGAAAAAAAAAGACTTAAGACATGTTAATCAAATGCAAGGTATGAACCTTGTTAGGTTTCTGATTTGAACAAGTCAACTGTAATAAAGTGATTTTGAAACAATTAGGGAAATTCAAATATAAACTAACCTGTTGACATTAAGAATCACTGTTAAATGTTAGGTGTGATAATGGCATGGTGGTTATGTCAAAAGGTTATCAGTCAGACATGCATAGTGAAATACCTGAGTAAAATAACATATTCAGAATTTGATTTAAAATACTCCAGCAAATTCAAGGGGGAGTAGGGAATAGATTAAAAAATCATGCCAAAATATTGATAGGTATTCAAGCCACATGATGGGTACATGAAGAGTTGATTATTCTATATGTATGTTTCAAAATTTACATAATAAAAAGTTATTTTTAAAGTCTACTCAGCTTTTCATTATACTGGCATATGATTTTACAGATTTTAGTTATTAAATATATCCTTTTTACCTTTTTAGTTTGTCTAACAGCAATACCTCCTGATCTCTGATAATTTTTAGTGCTCATCTCTTCACCACTTATTTATGTTTTTGGCAACGACCCAAATGCACATAGATTTCCACAGTAATAGGCACTGGCTTTATCTGAAGAAGGGTAACATTGTTCATTTTGTTTTTTTAAATGATGCTCAATATTTTGTTGATCCTTTTAACTGAATAACATATTAAGACTTTACTCCTTGGGGAAAAAATATGTAATTCCAAGGTCCCTTTTATGGGTTTTAAGTAACAACTCAGAATTCTTAATTTTATTTTGAATTATTACACATTATAAGACACTGCTATGTTAATCAATTATAAGTTATACATTTTTATGTTGCTAATTCTGATCAAATTATAACCAGCAGTTAGTCTTAACAACTGGCAATGTCAGGGACTCATTATATAATATCAAGAAGTATTCATTAAAGTAGCCTACAGTTCACATCTTGGGAATCTATAAATAATAGATATATTTATCTAAACTGTGCTAATATAATAGCCACTAGCCACGTTGCTACTAAGCACCTGAAATGTAGCTATTTTGAACTGTGATATGCTGTATGTTGTCTGAAGTGTTTCAAATCAGTAACATCCCAGATTCCAATACACAGCACAAAAAAAATTATTAATTTTTTAATAGTGATTACACGTTGATATACTAAACATACTGGGCTAAATAAAATGTATTAAAATTGATTTCACCTTTTTAACAACTTTTTAATGTAGTTAACAGAAAATTTTAAATTACATGTCGCTTCCATTGTAATCCTTCTGGACAGCACTGATCTAGAATTAGATCAGTTATTAATCTTTTGAATAATGTCACATATTAACTGCACAATTTTATACTGTATGTTTTAATGTAAGCTAAAAGTAACAGCTGAAGCAAGGCATACAAGTATAATGAATGCCACTACAAAGGAATTAAATTCATATCAAATGGTGTTGATTTGATGCCTATGCAAAAGGGAACTTGGTTGCTGGGGAATAGAGGTGGGAGAGAGAATTTTTCACTGTAAATCCTTTCATATTTTTAAAATTTTACCTATTTGAACATTTTCAATTAAAACAAACCCCTCATAAAATAATTTTAGATATTGCTAGTGAAGTTTTAAATTTCATTCCTTTACATGTGAACAGCAAACATTATTTGGTACAATTAGCCTTCCAACTGCCATTTTACAACAATATGTATTTTAAAAATGGGTTTTAAAAAAAAAAATAGTTTTAGTTCACTTGATGCAGGCATTACAATCTCATCATACCCAAACTCTGCTTTTGTCCCTCTGTTTCAGCCCACATCTGCTTTAGTTCCAGTTTGTTCCAGTTTTGGCAATTGTATTTTGGTGCAGAGGAAGACTGTAACTAAAGTTGGTTGAGAAAAGGCTTATGTAATAAGAAATTCTTCCCAAACCATTCATTCATCAGCAAATTGTCACCTGCTAGTCCCTAATGCCTAGTATTCATTCACTGAACAACTCTGAAAGTATCACCACAGGATGATAGGACTCTATTCCAAAAGTGGTCACTATACTTCATTTACATATATATTTACATACTTCAGGTTATGATTTTTTTTTAATTGATAACCTCGATCACTTGCTTCTGATGCAGTAAAAACATCATACCACCATTTGACCCTTTTTATATGAAGTTAGAGCACCACCTGGTGTTTGTTTTAAAACAGAATGTGTGGTTTTAAAGTCCTAACATGCACAGGAAATTCACAGAAATATCAGTTTTAATATCTGAAATATTTGTTTTAATATCTGATAGGTACTCTAGAGATCAGTAAATACTTAGCCATGTTCTACAGAGATCCAGATTTCAATGAGGCACTTCGGTGCCTGCTGTCCTAAGCTTGCGGACCCTTGATTCCCTTCAACCACAGCCATGATCCCTTTATCTGTTTCAAAAACTGAGCTTTCAAGTGATATTTCATTCAGGACTAAAGACATTCTTTTGAAACCAATTGTTTAGTCCAACTTTCACATTTTACACTGAGAATTATCAAAATCCAGTGAAACTAAATTACTCATCCAAGGACACATTTAGAGAAAAAAGTATGACTTAAAATACATTGTTTTCCATTAAAGACCTACTAATAACTGTACAAAAATATAAAGAGCTATTAATCTTTTCAAAAAAACTGCACTTAAGTTATGCTCTACTTGTATTTTAAAAATCTCTTCAATTACAAAAATAATGCACAGTTGCTGAGGGAAAAGGAGAGGGAGATAAAATAGCACCTAAGCGTTATGCAAAATAAAGTATGAAGTCACTCTTCCAAATTTCACTCTCCTCCCCAAGGGTCATCACTGACCAGTGACTGGTAGGAATCCCTCCTGATCTTTCACTCTGTGTCTATATTCATTTAAACACTTTTTTAGTTTTTTTCTTTTCAATAATCAGAAAAATACCTAATATATTTTCTATTTGTTTTTTAACACCAACTCATGTTAGTAAATCAAAATTTTTCACAGCTGCATTCATGGCATGACTGCACATGTGAGTTGTTTACCATTGCCAACAATAGTAATAAACATTTTGCACAGGTACCTTCCCCCACATGTTCTCTAAACTCTATTTTACCTTCAATCTGACCTGCTTGTGTCTGAGCTGCTGTGTATGGTGGTTGCTGTGGCTGAACTCCTGGTGGGTGAGCTGCTGAGGAGGAGGAAGCAATGCTGTCTGGCGTTCCTGAACGGTCTTCTGCAGGAGCACTGGGTGGCCCTAGATGGTCATGAAAAATCAGTTTAGTACCCAATACAAGGGTTAGCCTCAGCAAGCTCTATTAAGAAATTCGGTTAAAAGAGACTAAAAATAAAAGTACTATAGAATAAGTATATCACCACAAATGCAGTCTTTTACATTAAATGTATGTACTTCCTTTTTTCCTTTGTTCCAGTCTCTTAAGAGTCCAAAGCTACAACTGAAAATCCTTCCCCAAAAAGTGTGGAGTATATTCCTAAGTCCTAACTTCCCTCTGCAAAAACCAACTCATGTCTGCAATACCAATATTCCCCCTGCCATGCAATGTATTTTGTAGACAAAAAGTATCACTTTACTCTTCAATGGGGATAAAATTGCCCATAAATTCAGTTCAACTCCCTGATTTGGTATTCAAGGGTCCAGCCATTCTTTCTCACAATTCTTCTTCTCACATGCCACCCTTTCAGCTAAACTTACCTACTCCCTAGTCCCACAATATGTCTACATTTTTTTGATCTCTATTTATCACTATCTTCTTCACTGTGTCCCACATATTTAAATATAACATTTTTAAAAACCCATTTGGAATTCTACACTTCTAGTAAGCCTTCTTGACCCATAAATACTTTCTTCCACTAGTGAACTTCTACCTAGTTTACTTATATTATGACCCGTATCAGCTTTTTTTTTTTCATTTCTGAACAGCTCCCATCCTTCCCCTCTTAGACCGTGAGCTCTTTTGGCCAGGATCCTGACTCTTGATTCTTTTTGTCAACTGACAAGGCCTAGCCCTCTACCTTATACATGGCAACACTCGAATCCTTCCAAAATAATGAACACAGAAGTGAATGGAGAGAATATACTACAGTTCCAAAGCTGTGACAGTCAAAAAAGATATTCTGAAGATAACTACAGATATGTCTTATTCCTTTAAGTTCTCTTTGTTTCAGCAACATGGAAGAGTGGTTGAAGGCACTGGTTTTGGAGCCAGACTACCTAGGTGAAAATCCCAGTGCTCCCACTTACTAGCTATGTAACTTTGCGCATGTTACTTAATCTCTTTTTATGTTTCCTCATATGTACAAAAGATGCACTAATTCCTACTTCATAAGGTTACTGTATTATGAGTTAATGAAAGCTTTTAGCAAGCGCTTATAAAAGTGATTATATAGCAAAAGATTATAAAAGTTATTAGTCAGAAAGTTCCATGTAAGTACTTGCTATCATTAGCAGCTTAATTTCCCTGAGGGCAAATCTCTATCTTCTACTCTGGTGTATCCCCAGAACTTTCCACTGTATTAGGCACATAGTTGGCAGCAAATCATCTAGGTAGTAATGAGAACCTAAATAAACTAGGTTGTAACACTGGTAATGCTCGAAAGACTGATGACTACCAGAATAAAATGGATGACTATTTCTGTCTACCACCATTTTATGTATATTTATATATGTGTAGATAAATACCTACAGACATTCTTCCAACAAAGACACTGTGCTATTATCCTAAAAATATATATCGCTTTGACTCTTTCCTCCCTTATATGTAATTTATTATAGTTAATGTTGCTCATCCTATATTTGTTTTAATTCATCCTCCTTCCCATTTCCACATTGGGATAGCCAAATTTTTTATACCACATCACACCTGAAGAACTACAAATGTATCCTGGCTGTTGTCTATGTATACAATTTTTCCTATTCCAATTCAACATACAAAAGCTATCAGAAAAACGGTCTTCGAATAATGTGAATCATATTAATCATATTATTCAGGTCTAGCATATACTATATTTAAATCAAAACTTTTAAGTCTGACCTCATATACAACTATTCACTCCTCTATTTGGCATTTCCTGAAGTCTGAAATAATAAGTAGTTGAAATGTTAATTCATATTTCAGTTGTTCTAAAAATGTGTTTTTCGTATGTGTCACTTGTCTGATGTCTTCTTTTGCCAAGAACGAGCATCGTATACAAATAAATGTCTCTTATTTTCAGAATTTCACACAATTCTCTTTAGTGAATAATCCTATAAAAGTATCAAAGAAATACAAAATGAATAAACTGAATACTGTATTTCCAACTAATGATAATGACAAAGTATTAATAAATTGGTCGGGTAAACTCTCCTGCAGGTACCAACTAAAACCTGAACAAAATAGAAGAAAACAACTATTTGAAATAACTGGAAATCAATCAAATGTTGGCAGAAACCAAAAGAGTTTACCCCAATGGAATTACAGTAGATAAGAATTGCAAGCCCTGACCCCTGCAGCTCTGATGGTAAAAAAAAAAAAAAACAAAAACAACACCCACAGTGTTAACAACTTCTTGGGTGGACAAGCAGCTGAATATTTAGGGGGAAAATCCCTGGAGTCAGAGGGCCATCAAGGGGTAGGGTAAGACCCAAAATCTAAGTATAAACTATGCCCAAATCCCCAGCTGACTCTAGGGTTGGAACGGGGGAAAGGGATAATCCCCAGAGGGTCAGAAAAAAAGCAGGACCTAGAGCTGAAAGGACTGAGCAGAGTTATTAGCTGCCATATACCATGGGAAGAGAGAGAGTAGTTCTGAATTATGTTGTAAAAATTATCAAAATCAAAATGGAGTCGCTAATATTTCAAAAAAAAAAAAACCACTCTGACAAATAGAGCCTGAAAGGGCCATGAAATCACACTTGTATGACTGATAAAAACTATTACAGAAGACTGCAAAAACCACAACCTTGCACGAAGGACACTGCAACCTTACACAAAAAATACTTCTGCAAGGACATCTGCCCAGCAACTGGCGTCCAGCCTCAAACTGGTATCACCCTTGTTGATGATCTTTGTAGCCAAGGGTAATTATTTCAAAACAATTACGTAATCCTCCTCATTTTTTCTTTAAAAATCTTTGTCTTCCTTTATCTCCCTGAATACACACATAGTTTACTATGGTACATGTATTCCCACTGCAATGCCCTATTCTCAAATAATTATGGTTTTCTTTTAGAAAGTCCCTCTTTGTTTGTTACACAGCTTGACACCTTCATACGAATTAATTCCCTGCTAGAGTAACAATAACAAAAAATCCTCAAAAGAACATAAAAAAATCCCATTATAAAATATTAACTACTATGTCTACTTCTCAGCCAAAAACTATGTGCAAAGAAACAAGGAATTGTGACCCATAGTGGGGGTAACAGGGGGAGGCTGTCAACAGAAACTGACGCCAAGTAGGCTCAAATGTTGGATGTTGCAAACATTTCAAAGTAGCTATTATAAATATTTGTAAAGAATCAAACAAAAATACACTCAAAGAATTAAAGGAAAATATAGTCTTAATGAATGTGGAAATTCCAGAGCTACATTAGAAAGGTTCAACAGCACATTGGAAATCACAGTGAAAACAGTTAAATAGAAATCGTCCAATCTAAAGAACAGAGAGAAAAAAAGACTCAAGAAAAATGAACCTCAGAGACCAGGAGACAGTACCATGCTCTCTAATGTATGTGTGATTAGAATCCCGAGAGAGAGAAAGAAGTAGAAAAAATGTTGAAGAAATGACAGCCAAAAATTAAAAAGAATAATAAATTACAGTATAAATGCTGTTTTAAGGTTAAAAGCTTATTCATATAAAAGCACTTTCCACATTAAAGCAATTTAAACAGAAATCTACATTTTCAGTTTCTGTTTCAATTTCTCTAACTTAAAGATCAGAAGATATAACAAGATCCATCAAAAGCAATTTAAATCCTGCAACAAATCTGAAATAAGATTATAAAATAGCTCAGATTTTAAAAAAACTTTCTAAATTTTACTTTCAATAAATTTTACTTGAAACAAACAGTGGTTCTTCTTTAAGCGGAAGGGTGTCACTGACTGGGAGAGGGCACAAGAAAGCTTTCCGGGATGCTAGAAATCATCTACACCTTGATATGATGCAGTCAGTGCTTTACATAGCATACATATGTAAACATTTACTGAATGGAACCCTTAAGACTTGTACACTTCATCATATCCAAATTATTCTTCCATTAAAGAAAGAAGGAAGGAAGGAGGGAGGTCTGGGATGAAGGATGCGAAGGAGGTAGGAACTAACTTACCTGAAACCTGATCATCTGTTAAGCCAAACGCTGACATAACATTTTTGTTGATTTCATCTTGGTTTTTTAAAGGATCAAAAGCTGACATACTTGCTGCCATAACCTGAGTAGACTGTTTTCCAGAAGAATCAGAAGAAGCAGGTTTTTCTTCCCTACCATCCACAGTATCTACAAGAACAGAGGAATAAACAAAATCTTGTTTCTATTTTATCTATACTCAACAAGGCCTAAAAATACAAGACAGAGAAATATATATGTGCATAATTATAGTCTGGAATGTTAAAAGTATCTCTGAACACAGGATTATAGATCATTTTACTTTTCTCCTTTATACTTATTTATATTTTTACTTTTAAAATCAGGGGAAAAAAGGACAAAAAGAAACACAAGATAAATAACAGCTTTCCCAAATAAATTATTATCTACCCCCCTTCCCTAAGAATTATTAGATGGAAAAAAAGTACAAACTCCTTAACAGAGAGAAATATTTTACCTTTTTTTGTGTGTGTGTGTAGCCCTATGACCTATATCCTAATATCGGATTAATACTGGGCACTCAGGAAGAAACAGCTATAGGAACCAATGTTTTATTTTTTAAAAGAATAAGCAGCATAGCTGAGGTTATAATCTCAACTTTTATGTTTTATTTCTACTATTTCTTGGTCCACTATTAAATTACATGGAAATCAAAGCAACCAGAATTCATGCTTAATCTTCTGTAAACAGCATATTAAAAACATACTTTGAATTTGCTACCTCTTATTTTAATATACTTACTACTTATTAAATTACTTACTAAACTACCTGCTAAAATCCTTAGATAGAATCATGTGTATAGGATCTGCTTCAAAATAATATGGGAGGGGTGGAAGCGTGTGGGAGTATAGATGACACGATACTGACTATGAGTCGACAACTGATGAAGTTGGATGTGGGTTTATGGGATTCATTATGTCTCCTTTTGTATATATTTAAATATTTCTATAATAAAATGTTTTAAAAAACAGAAAAAAAAATGTTAAACATTATGAATAGGTTAAATTTAAAACCATGCTTTTCTTCTAAGAATACTAATATCAACAGGCATTTATAGTACTACCTTGTGAAAGAAAAGGGGTTCAAGAATAACCAACATTTTACAAATGGGAATCCAAGACCAAGATATAAAAAGACATCAAAAAAAAAAAGCCAACATAAACAAGTAAACAAGAAGAATATTGCTAACCATTTACTCAATGAAGAGACAATGATTATCAATCTCTTTCTGTTACCAAACAAGTAAATGAACATCAGTTATTAGATCACCCCTGCCATCAATAAAAAATTTATCTTGTGAAAAAAATGTAAGTACTAAGCATCCCCCCCAGCACACAATGGCTGGCAGCTCTCATTCATTCCTAACTTGCCATTCCAGGTTACCCAAATATTTCCTAATTTTCTGGAAAATAAACAGTCCTATAAGTACTCCTTTAAAATATGTCTACCGGGGGAGGAGGGGATAGGTATATACATACATAATGAGTGTGATGCGCACCATCTGGGGGATGGACATGCTTGAAGCTCTGACTCGGGGGGGGGGGGGACAAGGGCAACGTAACCTAAACATTTGTACCCCCATAATATGCAGAAAAAAATAAATAAAATAAAATAAAACAAATGTCTACCAGTCATCTACCTTCCTCACCAACTTCCAACGCAAGACAACATCCCAAAAGCATACCACACCAATCTCATAAATTATTCCCCCTCACAACACTACCACCTCTCACTATCTATGTCTCTTTTCACTTATGGTAAACCAAATCCACCAGAAAACACAATGTATGTCCACTAGCCTACTACTTGTTCCATTAGCTGCCAGAGACACTGGAACAGGTCACTCCAATATGTAATGCAGCTTACACTTCATTTGCCTCGCAGAGCAAAACAAGTGTCCAAGAACCATTGCAGAGGTAGAGCACTCAAGACCATAGGTGACCACATGTTTCTTGGTAAGGGTAATCTGCAGGTTCTAAATAGTACTGACAGCTGACTGGCAGTTTTGTTTTGTGGATTAGGCTTCAGTGTCTGATGTAGAATTTTTTTGGTTGGTTTATTTATGTTATTTTTCTTGAGAAGGAGATTATTAAACCACAATATGTGATTAAACAGAAGCTTAAAATATTTCACAGAAGCCAGGTGGACAAGAGGTAAGTTATCTCACTAAGTGTAGGAGAGAAAACAAAAAATAAATTACAGCTACCTCTAAAAATAAAACACAGAACGTATTATTCTTACATCATCTTATCATAAGCTATGTCAGACAGGACACAATGACAAGAAGATGGACACACAAAGAAATAATATGTAGCATAATTTCCAAGATGCACAGAAGAAATGAATTTTAATATCTTTTATATTAACACAGGTGAGAAACTAACATTAAAATATATAAAAATATAGAAACAAAGGACTGATAAACAAAAAAAATCAGCGGCTACAGTAGCAAGAAACATGTAAGAAAAGTTTCACCTAAACCAAAAAGCTTGTAATTCTATTCCTTAGATCAGAATGTGGGCCACTGTAGCTAGTTTCTGCACAGTACTGGCCATGCTGATTGAATTCTGATCTCCATTTCATAATTTTCTACAGATGGTTAAACTCCCTGAAATTATATGCAAATACTATTAGCATCTATGAATTCTTCCAGGAATATGGTGTAAGGTTTTCATCAGTTTCTCGATTGAAAATCGAAGTTTTTTGTTTGGATAGGTAGGATTCACAACAGGCAATCTGCTTTGACCTGAAATATAAAAGGTTCATCATAAAGTGACCAAGAGGACCTCACTGTAGTATTTCAGCAAATCTCCATTATGTTACGAAATAGAGGTGGGACTAGAAATTACTAATCAATCACCAAATATTTATTAAGCATCTACCATTAACACAATTCCACATGACTGAAGAAGAGAGGAAGAGGGAAGTGATGAAAAATCCATCTTTATTTAAACTATAACTAAAGGCAGAAAACAAAAACTTCAAAATTATTTAATGGCCAAAAACAGAATAATATCTCAGAATCTAAAAGTTGCAAGGGGCACAGTGGCTCCTGCCTGTAATCCCAGCACTTTGGGAGGCTGAGGCAGGAGGATAGCTTGAGGCCAGGAGTTCAAGACCAGCCTGGGCAACCCAGTAAAACTCAAAGTAAAAAAAAAAAAAATAGCCAGGCATGGCAGCACACACCATCTATTATTACTCAGGAGGCTGAGACGGAAGGATTATTTGAGCTCAGGAGTTTAAAGTTGCAGTGAGCTATGATCAGGCCACTGTACTTCAGCCTGGGAAATACAGTAAGACACTGTCTCTAAAAAAAAATGATTGTAAGGGATTATACATGACATTTGTCCACAAAAATCATCTTCTACTAAGCTCTTTATATGCCATAGTCACCCACACCTGACATTTGTCCACAAAAATCATCTTCTACTAAGCTCTTTATATGCCATAGTCACCCACACCTGATTAAAAAAAAAATTACTATTTCACAATATGGACAGTTTTGAACATTTGAAAATTATAAGCAAACAAAAATATTTGTTAAAAAAAAATCAGTTTTTTTAGTGCATTATCTAAGAATCTTAAAAGTTGAGGAAAAGTTTTTTTAATCCACTTTCAAGCCATAACACATACTTATATTTCAGTCCACATTTTAAAATACATTTGGTCCCAAAACTATGTCATTTCTAATTTTGTCAATAAACCTTGCCTTATCTTAATATAAATAGTACATGTTATCTGTAAAATGGAAAAAAAATTAGTTTTTCTTTGAATATTATGACTATTAAAAATTGTGTTTAAAATAAACTTTACAATGTACCATTTTAATGTATAGTACTAATCTGTAAGTTTCTTTTTTACTTGAAACTCCTTCAGATTCTACATAAAACTAATGAAATGATTTCAGTTCCTAAGAGTCATTAATTATCTATTACACTGAAAAGGGTTCATGAATCAAAAAAGTTTAAAAACTGACCTATGTCATAAACCCAGAAGTCCAAGACTAATTGTTTAAGAATCACCCAGACAGCACTTTACAAATGGGATTCCCAGGTTCTACCCTCCAGTAGGTCTATGATGAGATCCAGGAACTGCGATAATGAAACCTCCCAGTAATCCTGATGTACTAGTATTCATGTTTGGGGACACAGACATGAACACTAGTACAGAGGCAGGAACAAGAAAGAGCGTGACATTGAGCATGCCATCCTACTCCTGCCAAAAAAGAGTTTTTAAAAGCCTGCAAAAGACGTAAGAATAAATCAGAATGAGAAGGATTCATGATTTACCATTTTCAGGAATGCTGGTGGAAGGTCCTGGTTCTCCAGGTGGTTCCAAGCTATCCAATAAGCGATTTACTTTGTTTCGAAGTTCTATCAGTTCTCGACGGAGATACTTCACCTGACTTGATTCAAGGGGTCTTGGTTGGCCATTAACTGAAATAAAAGCATTAATCTGCTTAAAATTAGGAGATGTTCTTGAATAAATATATCAACAGAATAATATGCAATAAGGAAAAATACATACAATTCCTTTAATAAAAACAAAATCAAACAAGATACTAAATAACTCTTTTTAAGGAAAGGATTCTCTATTGCAAATAACTTATTGTAGAAAAAAAGAAACATTCATCAGTCATTCCTGATGGCACACCTATGGCGTATAACCATATAGGTAAAAAGGTTTATTAGAAAAATTAAACTACAACAAATTAGAACCTATAGAAAGCTATACTTTTTAATAGAAATTATTAAATTTAATAAAAATTACATAACTTCAAAAGCTCAGTTTATTTCACACTATTCTTCTTAAAATAAGACAAAAACCTTATTCTAAACATATATGTTAGAAGATACAACATGACTGATAGGTCTGTTATCCCTTCTGCCTACTTTTGCCTTGAGAAAAGAACAGCTAACTAACACAGCTGATCTAAAAAGTAACCCATTAAAAAAATATACACAGAACTTTTGAATCTACATCACCATTGTCCTTCAAAGCAGTTACTTCCACAGGCAGTTTATAAGCCACAAAAAGTCAGAGATAACTCAATAATCACGGTTTTGGGGGTTTTTGTTTTGTTTTGTTTTGTTTTAATGAAGGCAACATTACCTCATTTAAGTACCCATTTTGTCAAATGACTTTCAGGTGACTGAAAAAAATGAAATCGTTCATTCACCACTGAGGTTATTTTTAAAAAGGAAAAGAAAAAAAACGTGATACAAGGCTCTGAATGCAAACCCCAAGACAGGAGTTCAAAAATTAAACTAAAATGCTTTATGCATCACCAGTAAACATCTATTTGAAAATAAAGGTTCAGGAAGATTGTTTGTTAAATATGTTTCAAACATCAAATCATCAATATAATAAGCTCTTAGAAGAAAATTCACCAGTAATTCATATACTCCCTGCATAGTTATGGGGAAGTTCAAATATAATCTCCTACCTATATCAATTAATTATTGGCTTTCACTTGGTATTACTGGTTTCTCTCCAATATCCGAGAAGGAGAAAAGTAGCTCCTGATAGCTAGGAACTGGTCTGATATCCTAAGATAGGCCTTGGTGTTGCTATAAGCTGGCCTGGCACTCACAGGTAAGGCTGTGGGGTTCTTCTGTTGAACATAAATATTTTCAAAGAACACCAACATCAGACAAGACCACCCTGTGACCACGATAGATCAAAAGTCTATAATCATGTCAAAACTCAAGACAAAAACAAGAACACTGACAAAACCATAAGAATGATCAAATACCGCCCCCCAATCCTATCTCATATGAGTGACTGCTACTGCTTTATCCTCAATTCATTCTTCCCACCTCTACGTAAGATTTAGTAAGATTCACTCCTCTCCCTTTCTAGATAAAAATTATTAAGAATCACCTCCACTTTCTGACAGCAAAGCCCCACTTCCTTGACCCTTATCCAAAAATAGCCTAACACAAACCCAACCCCTTCAAAAAATTCTTTTCTAGCATACTATTACTGAGACACCCTACTGTTTGCCATGGTGTTCATTCTCTCTTGTTGTAGTAAGTCAATAAACTCAACTTTGTTTGACTCCAGGTGTGTTCCTGGTGGTGTCTGTCTGGAGCACATTGATACACCTTACCAGAACTTTTAAGAACCCTACATTTCACTGGGTGTGTGGCTCATGCCTGTAATCCTAGCACTCTGGGAGGCCAAGGCGGGAGGATCGCTTGAGCCTAGGAGTTTGAAGTTGCTGTGAGCTAGGCTGACACCATGGCACTCCAGCCTGGGCAACAGAGTGAGACTCTGTCTCATAAACAAACAAAAAAACACCCTACATTCACATTCCTAGTTTGGCCTATAATCTGCTATGTTCTACTTAGTGGGTTTAGGAGCACCATGCTTCAAATTATACTCAATTAAAACTTCAAATTCCCTATTCTATAATAATGTATTTTTATTAGTGTGACTCTAACTGTAGGACTTTAATGAAAGTATACAAAAAGGTAAACTTATTAAATACCCATCTTTGTTAAATCTTAACATTTTTCCATCTTTGCTCCTGATCATTAAGAAATGAAATGATACATACATAATTAAGTCTCCTGGGTACTTCTCCTCAAAAGTCATTCCCCAACTTCATGATTTTAAATAAAGTTTTATATTTTGTTCATAACAATCTTGCCATGTTAGATTTATCTGAAGTATCTTTTTGTTATATGTAATTATAATTGGTTTTTTTAGTTACCTTTTATAATTCCTTTATATTAGGCACACAGCAATTGTTTTATGTGATAGATGCCCTACATGAGGTTAAAGAATTCCTTTTTACTCCTAATATGCTATGATTTTTTAACATGACTGGGATATGAATGCTTTTTCTTTATCTACAAAGATGGCTCAGTTTTTCTCCTTTAACCTGTCACATGGAAAGTAGTATTAGATTTTCTAATTTAAACCAATCTTATACTGCCTGGGTGAGCAATCTTGGCAATGGTGTGTTTCCATATGACTGAATTTAATTAGTTAATATTATTTAGTATTTTGTGTCCACATTCATTAAGTGACACTGCTCTGCATTTTCCTTGGCTGGTTTTCAAGTTTAAGGTTATATTAACCCCATAAAATGAGTTAGTGTATACTTCCTCTTTGCCTATTCTCCGGAATAGTTTGTATAATTTGGGATCATCTGTTCCTTCAGTATTTGGTAGAATAGTCGGTTCAATTTCTTTAATGTTATCAAATCGAGGCAATCAAATTATCTACTTATTGAAGTAGATTAAATTTACCTAGGAAATTGTCCTTGTCATCTGAGTTTTCAAATTTAAATTATTCGCAGCACTTATAATTTTTTAAGTTTCTACTATATTTACAGTTTGTTCCCTTTTCATTTATTTGTGCCTTCCTTTTTCTTTACTAATTTTCATAGAAGTTTGCCAACTGCATCCTTTCAAAATTGTTGATCCTACCAATTCACTGACTTCTAGTTCATTTCTGCTTTTTATTATTTCCTTTCTTCTAAGTTATCTGGGCTTATTTTGTCCTTTTTGTAACTTTCTAAGTTTAATACTTAGTTCATGACTTTCTAGTTGAGGCTATAAATATCCCCCCAAGTATAGCTTTGGTGTACTCTAAAAATCTGGTTACGTAGAAGTCATTATCTCATTATTTATTCATTCATTTTTTTAGAGATAATGTCTCATAAGCCCAGGCTAGATTTCAGTGGTGTGATCACAGCTCATTGTAACCTCAAATTCCTGGGCTCAAATAATCCTCCTGGCTCAGCCTCCCAAGTGGCTGGGACTACAGGCATGTGCCAGCATGTCCAGCTAATTTTTTTAAATTATTTTTTGTAGAGATGGAGTCTCACTATGTTGCCCAGATGACTGGTCTCGAACCCCTGTCCTCAAGTGATCTTCCCCACCTCAGCCTCCCAAAGTGCGGGGATTTAAAGGCCTAAGCCACTGCACCCGGCCTCTAATTATTTCTAATTCCTATTATGATTTCTTCTTTGACTTATGTTATTTATTTAAAAGTATATTCTGTCTCCTAAAGTAGAGGAATTTGCGTTATATTTTTTTTTCCAATGGTTTCTAATGAGGCCAGAGAATATGAGCTCTAGAATATCTCTTCTATTTTTTTGAAATTTGCTGGAAGACCTAGATATGGTCAACTTTTATAAATGTCCCACATGTACTCAAAAAAAAAAACTATCTCTTCCTAACTGCTAGATGTACAAGATCAAGCCCGTCATCTGATCTGTTCCAATTTCCTCTACCTTTAGTAATTCTGAGCCTGCTTGATCTTTCAGTTTCTAAGAGAACAGCTCTCCCATGATTATGAATTTATTGATTCTTCTTGTTCTGTCAATTTTTCCTTAGGAAAAAATCTAAAGCTATGATGCATAAGTGCTCAGATTGTCATATAGTACTAGTGAATTATTCTTTTTATCATTATAAAGTGACTGCTACTAAATAAGTTTTTATGTAAGTGCATTCTGTTAATATTAACAATGAGCTTTCTTTGCATTTGTCTACTGTATATTTTTCTAGTCATTTACTTTCAAACTTTGCACAATAATCTTTTAGTATGTGTCTTAGAAATGGCATGTAACTAGATTTTTTTTTATTTTTAACTTGAGTAGGAGATTATTTTAACTGGTACATGTAGTCAGTTTATGTATTGTGATTAGTATTTTGTGCTATTTATCAAGCTTTCCCTCTTCTTTTCTTCCCTCCTTTCCTAGTGAAATGAGTAGGTGTTCGTTTCCTTTTTTCTCCTATTCCTACTTCTAATCTTTCAATAATCACTCTTACATTTTACAAATGCATACTTCAATTTAAACATTCTAAATTACAACCCTCCTCCCAAACAAGTCCTTAAAATATTTTGATTCCTACCATCCTCTACCATCCCTGATATAATTATCGCTCAGTATTTTTGTCCCAACTTGTTTTTATTAATATATTCCTAAAGCTATTATCCTTTTCTGTAATCAGTGCTCACTTAAATTTATACATGTTAACCAGTTTATTTGCTCACAAGTGCTTCTTGTATCATCTTTGACCATCTTTTGGACTCAATTTCCTTCTTGCTGAAGACCACTGCTCAAAATTCTTTTAACAGTCTATGAGTGGTAAATTCTCAGCCTTCATTTGAAAATGTTTTTATTTCGCTTCATTCCTGAAGTTTAGTGGACTACAGAATGCCACTTTTCTAGTTATTTTTAATAATCATTTGAAGGTGAGATTCTATTGTTTTCTAGGTTCTATTATTACTATGAAGTCTACTTGCTTCATAGGTCATCAGTCTTATTTTCTCTCTACTTTTAAGATAGTCTCTTTGTCTTACATATTTTCCAGTTTCACGACAATATGTCTAGTGAAGATTTACACTTTAACTTACCCTGGCCAGACTTGCTGTGCCTTCTAAATCTGAAGGTTTATATCTTTTATATAATTCTAAAAACTCCTTTAGCCATTACCTCTTAATGTATTTCCACTCCTCTATTCTTTCCTTCTTCAAACTCTCAGTGGAAATATGCTGGACTTTCTCAACTTCTCTTTCATATTCTCTACGTCTGTGTTTTTGTGCTTTATTCTATAATTTCTCTGGACTTCCTTATCAGTTCACTAATTTTCTTTTTAGCTGTGGCTAATCTGCTGTTTAACCTACCCACCTAGTAATTTCAATGATTATATTTTTAATTTCTGAAGTTAACTAAGTTCTTTTTAAAATGTGTGTTCTTTTTCCACAGTGCCTTGCTCTGATATTCTTATTCCTTCTTTTAAGTCTTTAATAAGTTTTAATATTTTTTAGACTATCACTTCTATTACCTGAAGTTGTTGGAAACCTAATCCTGCTATTAGTTGTGTTCACTGTTTCTTGCTTACATTGACTATTTCATGTGGCTTATCGTTTTGAACCCTTAAGTTCATCAACAGGATTTTATCTACGAGAAATTGGAATGACCTGCATTGAGAATATACTCCTCCAGATACATTCTGCCTTTCCTTCTGCTATTTTTTGTATGGTAATATCTGGGCTTGGGAGTTTCCACACTACATACAGTTTATATTTAAACCCAACTCAGCTCAGGACCATGATATGAATCCTTAAGGGAAACTTCTCAAACCCCTCACAGCCCAGGGTGTAACAGTCAAGCTTCCTTGACTCTTTCTGTATCAAGGGAGAGACCCAGATGTCTGGTCCTTGCCATTTGAGAAAAAAAAATTAAAGAAAAAAAAAAAAAAGAGAGAGAGAGACCTGTTTCCTATAGTATTCTTTTTGAGAGTATAGCCCACTGAGTATCTAGGGCCAAGGGCCTATACTATGTAAATACAAAATGACAAGTCCTTAAATTATGCAGACCAAAACCTTCACCATCACCACCAAGAACACCCCAAGTCCCAGCTTCTGGTACGTCAGGCCTCAGTTTTTAGTTCCATAAATTTTTTTTGGTCCCTGGATATTTCCCTTACCTCCCTGGACAAGCTGAGTTGTGTAATTCAAAAAATATATTTGTAATAGTTTACCTAGCAAGTCCTCAGTGATTTTTGGAGAAAGGATTTTCAGGTTATCTAATCTGCCTTATACCAAGCCAGTAGTTAAGTATTTTAAATTCAATATCATAAAAAGATAACTTTTATTAAAAAAAATTTAAACAGTTTTTGTTATTAACATTTAAAAATCTGATTCATATTCATCCTTCCTAGACGGAAATGAAATAGATACAAATTAAATCAATAGCCATGATCATATTTCATGGAACACTAAGGTTCAGCACAACGTAATTTTAAAAGATAAAACAAATGCTAAATAAAACATCAAGAAAAAAATATGCACATTTTTCACATAATCATGCCACCACTTAACTCTGCAATCATTTCTATTTTGTCCCTTAAGAGTTTTGTCTTGCAAATCTATTAAAATCTAAAAGAAAAATTCTAAATGATTAAAAATCAGTCTTTTATTTGTTTTTATCAGGACAATTTTTAATCTTTAAGTACTCCCTGGAAAATACTGTCTAAAGTATCTAAGCCCCGAAAATAGGTAAGTATAATATACAGGAAGATAATTATAAATTCTTAAAGAACTCAGGAGTAGTTTTAACCCTGAAATTATTTTTAATCCTGATACAAGTGGCACAAAATTTAGGGTAACAAAGCAGAGGTGGAATTTAAAACATGCCTACTTTCTATTCACCTTTCAAAAAAACCAAATAGTCTAACAATTCAAAAATTCTAATACAGTTAAATTAAAACTATAATACTGTATCAGAGATATCTAAAGTTATAACCGATTTCAAAAATAAAATAATCTTAACACATTTTGTTCTTACTCAATTAAACTTCCATCATTTTCTGAAAACATATATAGCCAGAAGCTTCAACCACTCCTTCAACGCAAATTAATTTAAGCACCTTTTGAATAAGTTATCACTTAATTATTAGTCTCTAAAAGGAAAAAAGCCAAAAAGTCTTCTATAAAAATACAATGAATAAAAAAGTAAATTTATTAGAAAGTTTACCACTCACCAAATAATGTCAGTTTCAGTATTCTACTACACTGAATTGCAAAGGAAAGGTCAGAACTATCAAAAATTGTTATAAGATCACCGTCTGGAATTAAAAAAAAAGAAATGAGTTTCAGATTTGTATGAGCAGTGAACTAGGACACATGTAAAATTAAGATCCAAAATGTAGATTGCACAGCATCATTAAACTCTCCTATAAAACCTTAAATCTTAAAGGATCATCTAACAAAGATGTATTTTGTTTCAAAAGAACACTAAATCAATTTTTCTTCCTATTTCTATTGCAAAGTATTTATCATATCTTCATGAGAAAACGTAGCTAAGGTTAATGCATTAACTTTTACTAGTCACCAGGAAGAGATTCATGGTAGCCATACCACCAGTTATTGGTTTACATTAAAAGCTTTCCATTCCAAAAAATTTAAATATATTTATAAAAATTTAAAGTAATACAGATTCTCAAGGTTCAAATCTTAATCCTAATTAAGACAGAACACCATTGACACAAAGGGAGGGGAAGACATATATATTAATAATACAACAATAACTCCAAGGGCTGCAAAAAAGAGGTTTCTAGAAAACTGCTTAGGGAAACTGTGGCCTCAAGGTCACATGTGGCCCTCCAAATCCCGAAGTGGCCCCTGGACCAAATCCGAACTTCACAGAACAAATCCTGTGATTTGTTCTATAAAATTTGGATTCAGTCAAAAGGCCACATGTAGCCCCAAGGCTGCAGGTTTCCCACCCTCAGGTCACTGACTGTTTTGATACTAAGATAAAAACTACCATATTTCCCTATAAAAACATATATATACACAAAATAGTGCGTATTTAAGACTGAAATCCCCTACATCCCAAGGATAAAGAATATTATAATTAGCATATCAATTGTATGTCTGAAAAGCTTCCAAAGGGCTGGGGGGAAAAATGTTCTATAGAGAGAGCAAGAACAGAAAAGGAGCCATAGACAAGGAGTTGGTCAGGGACCTCTGCAAGGTATCTCCACAGACACAGTTGGGTGGGGAGGATTTTTGTTCTGAGAAGGCCAAGAGGCTAGATGCTCTGCTGCACCAATTTTAACACTAACTAGGAAAATTTACTTTGGACAAGGATGGCAGTAACTGAGGATTTTCTATTTGTTTTTAGCTCTTTATAAGCAGACTGATTTCACGCACATCTAAAGTTCAACTTTCAGGGATTCTACTCATAAACACATTTTTAAGAAAATAAAGTATATATGAAGAAGAAAGAAACTTCATATAACTGCCCTTTTTTCTTTTCTGAATTCCACAACAGAAACAGAATATCTCTGATGGTAGGAACTTTACCTGAGCTATCCCTCCACTCTAGTGTCCAACAGTCTAGGAAACACAAATCTGAACAATTCAGAACACTTTAAACACCATGAAAAATAAATACAACGTTGTAACTAAATGTATTGGACAAATTCTAACAATGATGATATCCCAAGCTAGGGGTCCACAAACTTTGACCAATGGACAAATCCCTGTTTTTACAGGACTATGAACTAAGAATGGTTTTTACATTTTTCAAACGTTGTAAAACAAAGATAATGAGACAGGGGCCTTATGCAACCCACCAAGCTAAAATATTTATTATCTGATCCTTTATAGAAAAAGTTTGCTGACCCTTGCCCTAAACAAAAATAAGTGAGTTAAGAGAAAGCCAGTTAGTGTGGTCAGTTTAAGATATACTACTAAGTTTTAGGTAACAGCAAAGCATCCCAGGTTAAAATAAGACACTTAAAAATTTCAATTGTAAAGTTTGGAAGTCACAGATGTGAAAGTCAATGTATTGTAGGCAGATGAAATATTACTAGGGAAGTGAACACAAAGAAAATTGCTCTCCTTTATTGTTCTTTAACATGGGTGGCTCTTAAAAATTTGTTTTGCATGCTCTTAGATCATACATCACAAAAAGGAGAATTACACCTGCGGCTAGATGGCCAACTTAGCTGATCACTGGGGATTTATACTCCCCTCCCACAGTGTAAATTGTGCAATATGACAGCCCAGAAAAGGAGGGCATTTCCCAATCCCATGCATCTCAGCAGAGCCATGTGACTGGGTTCTGGCCACCATGTAGTGGACAAAAATGATATACACCACCTCGAGGCCTAGTGAGTAAAATCTCTCATGTGATTCTTCACACTCTGTCATCACCTATCTGCCTACTGAATGTCAATGACTAAGGTAAGCTTGTTAACCAAGTGTTAAAGATAACAAAGCTTCTGTCAGCCTGGATCCCTGAAATGATCTGAGTGCTAAACCACTCAGATTGTAAGATTTCTATTTATAGCATCTGGCATTACTTTAAGCCAGCACTCACAGAGACAGAGAAAAACTATTAGTAGTAAGAAGAAAACCAGTATAAGCGCAGTATCAGAGATGTTAAGGGATAAGGGTATTTCAACAAGGACGGTGTGAGTAGCAGTGCCAAATACTGAGATCAAGATTAAAAAGACTACAAATAAATTCAATAGTAGAAAACATACAGGTAAACACCTAAAGAGAAAATTTCAGTTAAGATATTAACAAATGCAAGTTAAAGAATAGAAAATATAGTCTACTTCTATAATTCCACTGTATGTTTAATTAAACACTTGTCATGCAAAACCCATCTCCATAAAAAGTTTTGTGGTCAAATGAGTCTGGGAACACTGCATACTATAAACTGACAATGTGTATCAGCGTATTACACTCTAAAAATTCCTTCAATAAAGCAACACATTTGTCTTTGTTTAAACCAGCTTTCCCATACCTTAGTTGACCATGAAATCCTTTTTCATTCAATATATACTGATATCCTTTACACATGGGGGAAAAAAGAGTGGGAATTTTTAAAGCAAAAAGGAAACCAGAATTGTATGAGCAGAAAAAGGAAAAACGCTTGTAAAAATGTGAAAGTATTCTAACACTCAAAACTGTCTTCCAGTAATAAACCACTTAGCTATTTTTAACTTAGAATTGTACTAACTACACAAATATCTCATTAAATAAACTAGGTACTCACCTATCATAAAAAGGGGGAAAAAAGAAATAGTCCAATAAAAATGGACAAAATATTAATAACATATACAATACTTAGACTTTTTAAAACTAGCTTTAAAGACACTCTTACCTTCATCTTTATACTTTATTGTTACTTCATCATTACTCAGAAGTTTTCCTCTGAAAACTCGTTGCATCATTAGCACTAATTCATCATAAGTAATATCTTCATTATGAATAGGAATTCGCCGAATATCCTCCCCAAGTTGAGCTTTGATGATCAGCTTCCCACTTAGGTCCAACTGTCCATTCATGGTGGACTCCAGGATGTTCTATATATACAACTCTAGGGAAAGACTGATAAAAATGGTTTTGATGATTAAATGACAACATATTTTAAAGTTGAAAATAAAGCTACTACTAGAATCTAAGAAATTCTGACCTTCAAAAGAGATTCATTGTCTCAATGTTACCATATTCAGGTTATAATGGTCTAGAGGCAACTTTATGTGCATAACAATTTTTTTTTTATTGTTTTAAACTACTTACCTGACATTACCATTTAGATTTCTCATTTAACATGTTTTAAAAAAAATTCCTGATCCTCCACCTAAAACCTGCCTCTCCTATAGTCTTTCCCACCTCAGTTAGTGACAACTTTCCTTCTAGTTGTTCAAGACAAAAATAATCTTGGTTCCTCTCTTTTTCTCAAATCTTACATCCAAACTGCAGACAAAATCTGGGTGCCAATACCTTTAAAACAACTCTGGAATCCAACCACCTCAGTACCTTCACTGCTATAACTCCATCCCAGGCACCACATCTCTTCCGTAAATTATTACAAAAGACTCCTAACTGGTCTGCCTGGTTTTTACCTTTGCCCACTTTTATTCTATTCTGAACACATGAGAGTTATCCTGTCAAGTAAAATCCAACGTCACTCTGCTCAAAACCTTCCAAAGGACTTTCATTTAAAAAGCAAGACCTACAAGGTCATAATCTAGTCGGTGGCCCCTGGCCAAGTATTTAATCTCACTTTCTACTTTTCTCCTTCCCTCAACCCTGCTACACCCATACTTTTAAGTTCTTCCTCCCTACTCAAGGCTTTGTACTTGCTACTCCCTTAGTCTTGAACCCTTTTGGCACTCCTGATATGATTCAAATGCCCGTTCAAACGTCAATTTCTCAGAGTTCTTCCCTAACTATCTAATTTAAAATTGCTCCCGTCACTCTCTTCTTAACCTGTTTTACGTTTCTTCGAAGCACTTAACACTAACAGACATTAAAGATTTAACATTTTATTGTCTTTTCTAATGGAAGGTAGCAAGTAAACAATTGTTTGCTGTATTCCCAGAGCCTAGAAGAGTGCCTAGCACATGGTAGTCATTTAATAGTTGCTACGTGAAGGGAGAAATAAATGATGGCTTCAAAATTCTATTAGCCTATAACTCTAAATGCTAACCGTGAAGAGAAAAGCATGTGTGAACACTAAAATAGAGCCTCAAATTTGTCTCTCTAAAATAAGAAAGATCTCATGAGTATTTTCTCTAATTTCCTATTTTTGGGAACTTGAAGAGAAAGAACAAATGTGTGATACACTCCTGAGCTTTGTAAAAAACTGTCCACTACTGCTACATACTCCACAACCACACCCACCCCACCTTGTTGGGTGTTGATTAGACTGCATACTTCAAGAAAGACACACAGGGCCGGGCACGGTGGCTCATGCCTATAATCCTAGCACTCTGGGAGGCCGAGGCAGGCGGATGGTTTGAGCTCAGGAGTTCGAGACCAGCCTGAGCAAGAGCGAGACCCCGTCTCTACTAAAAATGGAAAGAAATTATATGGACAACTAAAAATATATAGAAAAAATTAGCCAGGCATGGTGGCGCATGCTTGTAGTCCCAGCTACTCGGGAGGCTGAGGCAGAAGGATTGCTTGAGCCCAGGAGTTTGAGGTTGCTGTGAGCTAGGCTGACGCCACGGCACTCTAGCCCAGGCAACACAGTGAGATTCTGTCTCAAAAAAAAAAAAAAAAAGAAAGACACACAGTATCAGAGACCTAGTCACTAAATACTAATCTGCTACAGAATTTTCCCTTCTTGGGTTTTATTTTAATCCTTAATCTTATTCAGTATGATTATTCTGTAATGACTTTGTAATCTTAAATTCAAAATAATGTCTAAGGCCTCTAGTAATTTAAATGGTTGCTATATAATGGAGAATATATTTATGATCAAATAATGGGTTAGTATCCCTTCTTCTCAAGGTAAAGATGTCACTGAATATGTTATCTTTAAGTGCTGAGCATTTCCTGAGCATCAACTCCTTCCTCCTCCTGCTCCAAGCAAATGCTCTCTCAAGACTGTTTAAGGTGTCCTACAACCTCTCACTGGCCAAATTCTGGTTTCAACCTCATGCTTTACTACTAGCAGTTTTCTGTTTTCTTCTCTTAAATCTGTTACTTCATTAACATCATTACACTTCTCTACAATTATTCTCTGTCCTTTTTGCATGTGTGAAAGCACTCACCTGTCCCCTCAACACATAACCCTTCAAATGCTTATAAAAAGTTTTCATGAATCCTAATTCATTTCAAAAATATTACCTATCAGTGCCCGAATGTTCTTTATATAAATGTCCCAGGCCCTTTTCTCTAACTATTCCTTAAATGAATGTCTCTAGACTCCCTCATCATCCTCTGGACAGATTATATTTTATTATGTTAATAAATCTTTAATGAAATGGGGCATTAAAACTAAATATAACACTCTAAGGTCAATGCAGAACACAGTGGACTGTGTTCCACGATAGGGATGCCATGGTTATCTTAATGCAAAATAAGAACACTGTTCGATTTTTATCTGCCAAGTCTCACAATGGACTTCTCATGAAGACTGTGATTAACAGAAACCTCTCCACAACCAGCTCTTCACCTTCTGCAATGCCTTCTGCATTCAGGAAACATTTACCAAATACCTACTATGTGCCAAGCTCTGAAGTATAATTACTTCAACAAAAATAAATATTTCATCTTATTTGTACCAGCAGCCTGAGAGAAATAATGACCTTTCAATAAATCGATGTACTTATTACATTCTCCGACCTACATGATGTGTAAACCAGAAATAATACGGATAGGGACCAGTGCTTAGCTTTAGTTAGATGGTTCTATCTATTCCCCAGAAGCACCTAGAATAGTGCCTGACATATAGTCTGTACTTAAAGAACTGTTTTTGTTCCCTGCATGAAAGATAAGGAATAATAAAGTTCTGATAAAGGGAATGGGAAGAGAAAGCTGTAGCATCAGATCAGTTCTTAAGTCAGACCCTCAGACTGTACCCTTTTATGTAGCTAGAAGTGACTCCCCACATCATACTCCTAATTATGAGAAAATTCCAACATCAAATATAATTGATGGTATAGCCTTTTGACTGTGGAGGGGGTTGTTGCTCAGATCTAAAAACTTGAGTCACGTATACGTGTATCTGCCATGCTTGCCTGCAAATTCACTTTTGGTGTTTCCCAATGATTGTAAACTCTCCGCGGCCAGGAAATAGTGCTTCTTTACTAAAGCTGTCCACATTTGTACAGTTATTTTCTCAGGGTAAACACACAAGTAGCACAAAACTAAGTGTGCAAAAAAATTTTCCCTTCAAGGAAAATCTCATCCCCTTCATATAAGAGAATTCTGGTTCTCATTTTCTCTAACAAGGTAGAGACTGGTATGAACAACTAGTTCCTAGAAATGCTGATGAGATTCCAACTGCGATTTCTTCTCCTACCTTGTTCTTGCCACATTACCTCTGAAGTCCAGAAATGAATCGGCCACTAATTTATATAACCCTCCAACATGAACGCTTTTCTCCGCACTGGGAATAAACCGACATGCCCAAGGGTTCACATAAAAAGCCTGCCTCCTGAACCAAGGTCTAGGTTCAGTAGCCAAACTTCCGGCTCCACTAACCCTGAAGGGAAGACCCTGCTCAAAATCAGAGGCTGTGGCTTAGGTATCTCCTGAGGGTGGCAATTTCCTTCAAGACATCCTAAGCTGAGTCAACCCTTGATTATTCCAAAGAATGCAAGGGGCCTCAAATCCTGCCTGACGAGAAGAAGTGTAGCACTATGTGACCTTAAGTCCTTCTTGAAGGTTCATTTTCATTATATTCAAAATGGGAATAGTATCTGAATTTGGATAGGTCCTTGTGATGATTGAGTTCGTACATCTAAAATACTTAGTATACTACCCAGCAATGCAAACTCTTAAAAATTAAATAGAATCATCACCATAAAACCGGGTTAGGCCTCCGAACGGCACTTGATTAAGCACTGACTTAGCCAAGGAACGAGGTTTCTCTTAAGTGACCCCCGATCTATTTCCATAGGCGCCACTCTCCACCCTTCTCACTCTTTCACGCCCCTTTGGGGGCCGACCACCCCAAGCCCCCTCCGCTTTCTCGATCGACCCCCTGGGCCAAGCAGACCTGTACAGACACGGGCCCTAGCGGGCCCAAACGCCTCCCAGAGCCCTCGCGACCCGTCTCTCTGCCACAGTGGCCAGCGGCCGCTCCCTTTCTCCCCTCCCCCTCCCCGGCCTCTTCTCCCCCACGCGAGGCCGCACCTGGCCTCCCAACTCCCCCTCTCCAGCCAACCCCCTACCACAGCGCCTCCGACCCCACCCGCCCGGCGCCTGTCGGTTCCAGCTTCCGGGTCTCCCGGTCTTCTCAGAAAGAGCGGCCGCGCCCCCGTCTCCAGCGGCCGTACCAACTAGCCAAGGCCGCCGCCGCCGCCCCTCTGCGGGTCTCCACCGACCAGGCCGATACGAGGCAGCCGCTGCCGGGGCTCTGAGGCGTCCCGGGGAGGCTGCGGTCACGGCCTGCTCTACTGCCCTCCGCGGCCGCCGCACCTCGCTCGCAGGCTCGCGCGGGCCCGGGCCAATCGCACGGACCCAACAAGCCTAGCGAGAGCTGGGGCCCAGTACGTGGCAGGCGAGGGAAAAAGAGAGGCGGGAGCAAGGGGAAAAAAAAAAAAAAAAATCGGTCTTTTCGCCCCGCCTCACTGCGAGCGAGCCAACCCACAACGCATGCGCAAATGCGAGGGGCGCGGGGCTGGCGCGCGCCCAGCTGCGCGGCCGCCCAGTCCCTGCTTTCTCACTGGATGACCGGATGTAGAAAGCGCGAGCTGAGCCGGTGCACGCATGCGCGGGGCGGGACCAGGCCTTCCCGTTTTCCCGAAAGCGTGTTGTTCCAGTCTCTCCCCCGTGGGCGGGGCATAGTGTGCTGTGCTGGACTTTTCTGAGAGCTGGTTGTGTATAAGGCTGTCCAAGTTAAAGTGGTTTTTGTTCTAATTTTGTGACCATTGTAGTTCCACTAGTCACATCGCGAAGAAACTGTTTTCTCGCTTTCCTTCTACAAATCCATTCATTGTTAGGTGCGTACGCTTTGCCACGCACTGCTCCAGGAGTAGGAATGAATCAGTTTGTGAGCACGGAGTTTCCAAGTGAACAGGAGACCGGCAGCATCTTTGAGACACGACAAATCTGCAACTGTGTTAAGGGCTGGGAAATTGGGCTAAGGACTCCAGAAGTGTTTTTTGGAGACTAAGGCATTTGAGCTTGACCTGCATACTCTTCCCTTCTCCCTTAACCTGCTCAGATCCGAATACAGTATGGGCAAGTGGGAATTTATAACCAAGGAGCGGGGGTTGGTCAGTGGTTGAAAATCACTAACAGGAAACATAAGGGGCAAGGGGGATTCTGGCCAAACTGAGCCAACAGAAATCTAGCAGAAGATAGGACTGAGTGATCGGAAGTCACCTAGGCAGGGGTCCCCAACCTATGGTGAGTTGTATAATTATTTCATTTTATGTATTACAATATATTGCAATGTACTAATAATAGAAATAAAGTGCGCAATAAATGTAATGTGCTTGCATTATCCCCAAACTATCCCTCCCCGTTCCCGGGTTGTGGAAAAATTGTCTTCATGAAAATGGTCCCTGGTGCCAAAAAGGTTGGGGACGGCTCAGGATGGTGGAAGATGAGGAACCTGATCAGATATGAAGGGTGGGGGGTTCTTACTAAACTGACTTAGTGGAGTATTTTGCTAAAACTGGATTTTGCAAGGAAGTGCACAGATGGGCTAGGAGAAGGTTCAGGAGCCTGACTAAAGTTTGTCCAAGCAATGAATCTTTGTCACTTCTAAGGTGGAGACTAAGTAGATAGGTAAAACATTTTGATCCTACCTCGTCCCCAGTCGTTCACTGAAATGACGGACCTGGAGTAAAGTATTTTTAGGAAGAGAAGTCATGTTTTTTTAGTACTTAAATAGTGTGATCTTTTTCAGTTACAAGTCTCTGAAAATTCTGTTTGAGAGTGAAATATGTGAGTTTAGAATGCTATTTGCCTCCGATTGGTATTTTCCAACAGTTGTATTGCCCTTTGAGTAATTGTTTGCAGGGACTGGTAAGCAGAGGACTATAGAAGTTATGAAGAAGAGTTCCTCATTTTTCTCCAGAGACTGTGGTTCATTGCTTGTTGTTTAAAACTGCGTACTATAGTTTGGGGAAATGCACTGCTGTCTCATGATAATCTGATGCCTTTGAGATGGTTTAGGATTGGGTAAAACCACACCCATATGGGCAGAGGTAAAATATTCCCTGAAAGAAGTGAATATACCAATGTTAATGTTCCTAAAAAGAGGTCAAACCCTGAGGCCAGAGATGAGGAACGTTGGCCTGGAATGGGATGAATGTCTCCTCTTTAGACCCCCAGTGAGGGGGAACCCAGGAGTCCTTCCACTTAGGAGAAATAAAGTGCCCTCTGTTACATTGTGGTCAGCTGCAAGCCAGGAAGAGAGGCAGCCATAGGCTGGCCTGTGGAGGGGCTGGGGCTCATGGACTCTGAAAGCAACTTGAGGTTCTTTATGTTGTAATTCCCTCATGCGTCACCCCCAAGCAATCAAAGGTCTTGTTTAATATTAAAACTTATTCCCAGGTACCACAGGTTGTGGTGATTCCTCAAGTCAAAGCTGACACACATCTCTGTACTTAATCTCCCAATAAATATAGGTGATAACTGGCCACAGAGCCATAACCCGAATTGAACCACTTAACCTCTCTTACCAAAAACATAATTTCTTCCACTACGTGTGTAGTTTTAGTTACTACTGCCTTTAATTAATGAAGCCAAAAAGGCTAAGTTATCATATGATTATCACTAAGCATTTATAGTCATACTTATTGGGAATAAGCATCAAACATGCCATTAAGAAGATTGTTCTAGGTAGTCTATAAGTAATCACACCTTTAAAGTGCTGATAGTCAGAAAACATCTTACTCTCTTTGTTTGTATGGAGTGTAGAAAGGTACTAAACCAGAGTAAGTGAAATTCATGCTCACCTGAACTTCTGTCCCACATCCAGGCATTTTGGTTTTAAATGAACACTGAGAATACTCTTGAATCAGAAAATACCACTTAATGGTAGTACAGAATATGAAAGTTGGAAATAAGGAGAAGCAGTGGAAGGAAATATCTTTGACACAGCCTGTAGCAAGGGGAGATAAGAGGCTCTGCAGTTTGAAGTTTACTTCCCATAATTCATCTGAATTATCCTGTGGTTATAAGAGAGGCAGTCAACCCACTTACCACCTGCTATTTCTCCCCAAAGGTCTGTGTAGCTAAAACTCCTCAAATGGAAAAGGGAGAAAACCCTAAGATTGAAACTGGGGGATTCACAGACTGGGTGGGAAACAGGACAGAGAATATGAGTCCTATAAGCAAGTTAGATAAAATCTGTTTCATCATGTTTTCCTTTAGCAGTTAGTGTAAAAATAATTCTCAAATTATTTTGAAAATTTCAGTCATCTCATTTACCCTCAGGGGAACCAAAGAAATATGTGCATATCTCCTTGGGTGAAAATTTCAAATAAGTTATGTACCTTCCTCAGAATCCCCTCTGTTGTGGCAGCAGTCACCTATATAAGAGAATTACAAACAGAAGAGAAATCGTGAGGACCAAACAGGGGTCAACTGGTCAGCTCAGCCTCACCTCCACTGGCCAAACAGAAAGATCTGCTTGTGTGAACAAAGCTAGCTGCCACCCCATGCAGAGATAATGGAGAAGGAGAAAGGAATGATATTCTTACTGTGTGCCTCTAAGCTAAGCAAAATACTTCAACCTGTTATACCAGCTGCACGGCATTAAGACCCTAAAATGGTTTTGCCTTACCCGGGGGCTCTACATCCAACCTTTCTTTAGAGTAATTTCTCCTGAAGGCAGTTCTCCTACATTGTGTATCCTTAGAGGTTAGTACCTCCTAGGTATTCAATACGTATTTATTGAATAAAAGAACGAAAACTAAGTTTCCTGCCACTTTACAAGGCAAACTTCCAGAAAAAGGAAGCAGCTATCTGGTGAGTTCCTAGCTCCTTAGCAGTGTAGGATTTTGTCTGAGTAATTTGAAATCACTCACTTTTCTTCATTTATGTCCCCTGGAGACAGTGCTAAGTCACCACTGTGCTGAGTTACCTGTCAGAATTTAGGTTGAAAGAGGAATGCTATTACGGGCTGACTTGTACCCTGTCCCCTGAAATTCATGTGTTGAATTCCTAACCCTCGGTACATCAGAATGTGAATTATTTAGAGATAAGGCCTCTCAAGAGGTGATTAAGTTAAGAAGAGGCTGTTAGGGTGGGTTGTTACTCACTATGACTGGAGTCCTTAGAAGAAGAAAAGATAGGACACACAGAAATACCAGGAATGAGTGTACACAGAGGAGAGACCATATGAGGACGCAAGAAGGCAGCTGTCTGCAAGCCAAGGAGAGAGCCCTCAAAAGACATTTTGGCCTCAGACTTCCAGCCTCCACAACTATGAAAAAATAAATTTCTGCTGTTGAAGCCACCCAGTCTGGTATTTTGTTACGGCTAGTAGACTAATACAAATGGCACAAGATGTGCAAAGAAGCCATTACAACTTTTCATTTGATCAAGAGAAGCTCTGTGCAGCTCTTTTAAGAAGCCTAGTTGCCAGACTCTAGGAATCATGCACATCAGAGATAAAGTCAAATTCTGGGTACTTGGAGGCACTCACATCTCTAATCTAATATTTATGCCAATGATCCTGTGTTTAGTCCCTCAATATAAATGCATAATTAAACAGAGCATTCTCAAAAAGCTTTTGCAATAAAGACACGTTCAAAAGATGCAAAGTAAAACCACACAGAAATGCCATTTCTCACATATGTTTGATAAAAAGAAAAAAGTTTCATAACACTTTGTGGAAAACAGTGTGGGGCAAAATAGACATTTATACTTTGCTGTAGGGGCTTAAATTGATACAAACTATTTAAAGGGTGGTGTAGCAGTATCCACCAACATCTAAAATGCCTTATGACCCAACAATTCCATTTCTAGTGTACCAGGGAAACCCTTGCACATGAGAACATTCCCATTGTTCTATTTTCAAGTGAAAGACTATAGAGCAATTACAAGAAACGCATCCATACAGTTAGACCTCAAAAACATTTTGTCGATTACCAAAAACAAGTTTTAGAAAGTCACTGTTCAGAAAATAGTTAACATAGCAGCCCAGGACTGCTATCCATAGAAAGACCTGCTTGCAAGTTTGGCCCTTGGCTGGTATCTGGGAAACTGGATTTCAGGAGTGTTCTTACCATTCTTTGACAAGAATTGTGCACTGTGTCTAAACTGTTTGTATACAAACAATGTGGTTTATGCAATGTGGTTTATGTCATTTGTGCTTTCTGGGAGTCTGGAATTTTGGTACATGCCAGGCAGTTGGTACCTGTGTGACCAGCTCCCTCTCAAAACAATACCCTGAGTACTGAAGCTCCTCTGAGCTTTCCTAGTAGCCAATATTAGACATGTTGTCACAGTTCGTTGCTGGAGGAATAAAGTGCATCCTGTGTGACTCCACTGGAAGAGAAATCTTGGAAGCTTACTCTGCTTTCTTCTGCACTTCTCCCCACACGACTTTTCCCTTTGCTTGTTTTGCTTTGCAATTGATCCTTTTGTAATAAATCACAGCTATGAATATGGCTCTGTGCTGAGTCTTATGAATGCTCCTAGTGAATAACCAAATCGGGGTGGTCTTAGGGACCACTGGCACAGTTTGTTATACCATTTATGTAAAGAAAAAAAGTACACAGACAAAACTATGAGTTTCTATGGGTGTATAATTTTATATACACATATTTCTCAAAGTCTGGAGGGATACACACAAAGCTCATTACAGTGGTTAACTCTGGAGAGAAGGGGGGGCCTAGATTTGGTAGTAATGGTTAAAGGGGACTTTAGCTCTATCTGAAATATTCTAATGTTTTGTTTTTAAGAAAAAATGCTCATGTATTACTTAGGTGGAAAAACTATTTTAAGTTAAGAATAATTTCAGCCTGCAGTTAGAGTCACAAAATTTTAGAGATGGTAGGGAATTTAGAGTTTACCTAGTCCTGCCAGTTCCTTTGCAGAGATAGGGCCTTAGGTTCTTAGGCCCAGAAAGGCAAATGTCTTGCCCCAAGTCACGTAACTTGTAGTTGAAACCACAACTCCCCATCCAGAATGCTTCCCTACTCTGCTATTGCCTAATGAGTATGGGGCCAGAAAACAAGTTTTTTTTGTTGTTATTACAAAGGTCCAAAAGTCTTAATTGTTATATCATGGTTTCATAGAAGCTTATATCAAAGTTCAGCAAATTATAAAGGTCACACTTCCACGTGTACCAAAACTCCACTGGAAGAATAATACAGATAAGAATTGAACTATAGTTCTAGGGGAAATAATTTGTGAGATATAACAGCATTAGATCATACCACTCAGCTTTGCTTTTATTTTTTTCTTCTTTTTTGTCAAAATAAAGGGCCAATATATTCAGCAATGAAATTTTTCAGAAATATTATCAATGCTTTATAAAGAAGACTTATAACTTTTCACTTTCTGAAATAATTCACAATTCAAGACTTTAAAAATTAACTCCAAACTTTCATATATTGCTATTGGGATTATAAAATGACACAGTCACTTTAGAAAACTGTTTGGCAGTTTCTTATAAAGTTCAATATACACTTACTCTATGACCCAATAATTTCACTAGATATTTCTAGAGAAAAGAAATCACAAGTCCCACAAAAAGACTTGTACAAGAATGTTCATAGTAATTTTATTCAAAATAGTCAAAACCTGGAAACAAAGGCCCATCAACTGGCACATGCATATAAACTAATTGTGGTATATCCAAACAATTGAATAAAAAGAAACTAACAGCTGATACACACAATAGTATATATGAATCTCAAAAACATCCTGAGTGAGATAAACCAGACTCAAAAGTGGACTAACTGTATGATTCCATTCATGTGATATTCTGGAACAGGCAGAACTAATATCTGGTGATAGAAAACAGATCAGTGGTTACCTAGGGCTGGGAATAGGGGAATTGTTTAACTGGGAATCCCCACAAAGGCATGTTATGGGGCAATGGAAATATTCTTAATCTTGTTTGGGGAAGTGTTTCACACGTATAAATATTTGTTAAAACTTCCCTAATTGCTAATTGGTATTAACTGGTCAACATTTAAGTACACATATAGTGATAACATTCATCGGGTGTCGGGCAGATGGGAGAGGGGAGGAGAGGATGGATATATTCACACCTAATGGGTGCCGTGCGCACCGTCAAGTGGGATGGACACGCTTGAAGCTCTGACTCGGGTGGGGCAATATATGTAACCTAAACATTTGTACCCCCATAATATGCTGAAATAAAAAAATTTTAAAAAATCCAATTGTACACTTTAAATGAGTGTATTTTATTGTATATGAATTATACATCAATAAAGTTAATTTAAAAATAAGAAAAAAAGGCAAGCCCCTATCAAAGCAAACAAACAAAATGAAAACTAATTCTAACAGCCAAAGTTAAGGAAAACCGATATTAGACAGAAGAATAAAAGAAAAAACACTCTTCAGTGATCCACTTGTGATACTGAAGGTTCCTGTGCTGCATTAAATTTGTGTCTTTATGTATACAAAGTATTGTGTAACTTTGGAGTAACATTGATTACACATACCTTTTTAGCATTTGCACTTAGCAAACTGGCAGGCATGGATGTGAACACGCTGAGTTTTCAAATGTAGTAAGATCCCACCTTGGTCTCTGTTCATTCAATTTGCCCTCTGATTTGGTAATATACCCAAATGGACATTTTCAAAGAAATTTAATGCCAATTTCACATATTGTTGGAATAACTGTGTTTTTGCAAAGAAATTTTTGTTTAATTGTTAAGAGATAGGTGTGTGATCATGTTTCCCTAGTTACGTTGGGTGGTAGGAAGCTTATGGTCTCATGTGTGGCCCTCTTCTAGCAAAAATAGAAAACTGTTTTTCTTGGGTCATATTGTCATCCCTGGCTTGTTACTTTTTGTTTCTATACTTATTTTCCCTTCCTCCTTTACTTAATCAGTTCTTCAGCAATTTTTATCTTTTTTTTCAAGTGCACATTCTATAAGTAACATATAAATAAAATAATGTAGATGATGCATATGTAACATTACTTTGAACCTCTCTGAGTTTTGGTGGGGTTTTTTTCTTGCTAAATAATAATTGCTTAATAAAACTTCTCCAAGATTTCATGTTTTCAAGAAAAGGTAAGTGGACACAAAGACAGAAAACACATTTGAAAGGAAAAAATAACTTGATCATGGAACACCACCCAACCACTGTATGATATAATGAGGGGTTAGGGATGTTACATGTCATACATAATTCATTTGGCCTCACTTGGCATATGTATGCCACTGTTCTGCATTTTAGGAGTTTCCATGTAGTTCCTAATATATTTCTTGATTCAAAATAAAAATTATTCTGCCTGTGTAAGGACATATAACTCAGAAAATGCTAAATGCTCTATAAGTCTTTTGGACATTTCCAATCAAATCCAGAGTGAATGCTCATGATTCTAAAAAGAGAAGAAAACAATAAACGGGGAAATATTTTCACCAGATGTAATAGTTAAAGGGCTAAGATCTATAATACATAAGGAACTCACACAAATTTATGAGAAAAAGATAGCAGTAGCTCAATAGAAAAATGATCAAAGGATATAAATAACAAATACTAAGATAAACAAGAACATATAAAAATTTTTATAATATTCCAAATGTTATTGACATTATACATTATTGCAATGTTTTCAAAAGAATATGCTAATATATACCAGGAACCTAAACAAATGTTCATATCCTTTGACACATTTATCCAAGTCCTGAGAATTTATCTTAAGGAAATAATTAAAAACAAATGAAACTATATTTGGATTAATTTATTCTTCACAGTGTCAGGACGATGTTAAATGTTGAAATGATATAAATTTACAATAATAGAGAAACAACTTAGTAAATTATATCATATTATACAATCATTATCAGGACTGCATAACTAAGTAATAGTGAAAATCAGAATAAAATTTCATTTCATTTACTATAATTAGAGTTATATAAAATTCTTATCTATTCACACAAAGAATATAGGGAATATGGAGAAATAGACAAGAATGACAGGTTAGGGATTATGGATTTTGCTTTTATAAAAATTATGCTTTGTGAATATCACTTTTACCCAGCTTTATTGAGGTATGATTGACAAATAAAAATTGTATATATTTAAGGTGTATCATGTGATGTTTTGATACATATACATATTGTGAAATGATAACCACAATCAAGCTAACATATCTATCACCTCACAGAATTGTCTTTTTGTGTGTATGTGGTGAGAATACTTATCTACTCTCAGCAAATTTTAAGAATACATTATTATTAACTATAGTCACTATGCTATATATTTTGTTTCCAGAACTTATTCATCTTATAACTGAAAGTTTGTACCTTTTGACCGACATCTCCCATTTTCTCCCATGTCCCCTCCCCTGGGAACATCATTCTACTCTCTGTTACTATGAATTTGACTATTTTTTGGATTCCACATATAGGTGAGATCATTTAGTGTATTTCTTTCTGTGTCTGGCTTATTTTACTTAGCACAAGGTACTTCAGGTTCATCCATGTTGTTGCAAATGGCAATACTTCCTTCTTTTTTAAGGCTGAATAATATTTCATTACATATATATGTTTGTGTGTGTGTGTGTGTGTGTGTGTGTATACACATAGACACACATCACAATTCCTTTATCCAGTCATCCATAAATGGACACTTGGGTTGTTTCCATATCTTGGCTATTGTGAATAATGCCACAACAAATATGGGAGTAGAGGGAGCTCTATGAGGTGCTAATTTCATTTTCTTTGGGTATATACCCCACATATACCCCACAGAGAGATTGCGGGGTCATATGGAAGTTATGTTTGTAATTTTTTGAGGAATATCCACACTGTTTTCCATAATGGCTGCACCAATTTACATTCCTACCAACAGTATGCAAGGGTTCCCTTTTCTCCATATCCTAACCAACACTTGTTGTCTTTTGACTTTCTGATGATAGTCATTCTAACAGGTGTGAGGTGATACCTCATCATGGTTTTGATTTGCATTTCCCTGATGATTAACAATGTTGAACATCTCTTCATATACCTGTTGGCCATTTTTATATATATATGTGTGTGTGTGTATATGGCCATTTGTATGTCTTCTTTGGAAAAATGTCTATTTAGGGCCTTTGCTCATTTTTAAATCAGGTTATTTGTTTTTCTGCTATTCAGTTACATGTGAATATCTTTTAAAATTGAAATTGTTATAGCAGTTTCGTCTTTTGGTAACCAGCTCCCCACCATCCCTCCAGGGAACTTAGTCCAGGTGACTCTGTCTGGGGCCTCTTCTAAGGAGCCATAGGAAATGAAGGACCCAGGGTCCCATTAAGGGGATTCCACAGAGCCAGAATGCCTCAGTGGTTGACAAATGGGTATAATCCAGTTGTCACTATTGGCCCAGGTTTCCTAAACATTTACTAAGGAAGCCAAACTCTTCTGATTGAGGCAATGATAAGCTGATAGCAATGAGCTTGAGAATGGTCTCCCTCTGTTGGTAACAGGAAAAAAAAAAAAAAAAGGGACATCAAACATTAAGATGGGAAACATAAGAGAAAAAGCAATCCAGACTCTTAACAATTGAATAGTGAACTCTGAACTGTCAATTAAGACCCAGGAAAAGAAATCCAAAAGTCAGGATGGTTTGTTTGTTCCCCAAAGAAACTGCACATGCTACCACAGCCAGAAAATGGCTATATGGCACTGTTATCACACAAAAACATCAGAAAACAGAGAAAGTCAGAGCTGGCCATATTCGATATCATGAAAACCATTTAGTTCTGCAGTGCCCTGAGTCTCCCCTTCCTGCAATTTTCTTTTTTTTCAAGTAAGCTGCCCTTCCATTCCTCTATTCCCTCTTTCTGCTCCTCAACTTTTAAGGCACCAAATGATTTCTTGCTCTCTTCCAACCCCATTCAAACCCTTCTCAGACAAGGGAAATGATGGATGAGCCTTAAAGTGGTTCTTTACTCAGGGCGTACTTGTATTTTGTCAGGGGTTGTAGTAGAGCCTCCTTAACATTTTGCTGCCAGCATCCCTTCCTTGGTGTAATTGTCCATTCTCCACTTCATCATATCCTGTCAGCCAAGTCATCCCCCTCGCCTCCACTTCACCATGAATATGTGACACAAGCTGGACCAATATTCCCTGAATACTATGCCTGCGGGTGCATGACCCAAGCAAGATGTGCCAGTTCTGTGCCTGTTCGCCCTCAGGTCCTTTCCTCTGCCTGCCCCTGTTGTGCTCTGTATCACAGGGGGACTGAGCCCCATGGGCTCCTGGCTCAGCTGGCTTCGGCCGCTGCAGCCAAGGGGAGACACTGACGGGAGGCTGCAGGGCAGGAGGAAGGGGAAGGCCAGGGTTCTTTTCCACTCTCTTTTTCTGGGTAGGGCAGGCTGCCTCTCCTTGGTTCCAGCTCCCAACACTGGCCCACCCTGCTTTCATCAGCCCCAGCCCCTGGAAATTCTTCTATCTCTCTGGCCTAAAAGAGGTTTCAACTTTCTCCTTTTGCTAATCTCTGGGTTTCTGCAACATTCCCCATTTTGTCTGTGAGCT
>NW_012149730.1:4724371-4728070 GCF_000956105.1 Propithecus coquereli | reverse complement strand
TGTGAGCTAGACTGATGCCATGGGCACTCTAGCCTGGGCAACAGAGTGAGACTCTGTCTCAAAAAAAAAATATTCAGAGATCAAAAGTATGATACAGGCAAGCAAATCCCTACACACTGTTCATCACGAGTCATTTTTTTCTGGAAGGTAAATTTTTCTCCTCATGTCTTCTTTAGCAAATTGTGAAAGAATCTGCTGTGGGTTCTACATTTTTGTCAAAGTGTGTCACAGACTTAACGATATAAGAAACAATGGTAATCTTGAATGCTTTATGGAATTCTCCACTTCATTCGAGTAAGAATCCATTGAATACTACAAAAAAATACAAAGTCCATTATTCCTAATGATAATAAACAACAGGTTTTACCTAATTCTTAACCCTGAGCAAAATATATTGAGGAAGACTTTCTGGGAGGACTAGGAAATGAAAGCAGGAAACAGACTCAACACGAGTTGAATAAAAACTCCACAAAAGTTATTAGTTTCATGGCCTAGATGCTTGCATTTGCTTGGTCACTTTGGGAAGGTGTCACATCCTGAGTACTTAAAGATGTCTCCAGCAGCCTAAAGTGTTCATGTAGGGCTGGAAGTGACCGGAGCATGTTATACATCCTTACACGCAGCCTCAGCGAGGTCATTGAAAGCAGTGGCTTCACTCTCCCTGTGGACAAGGACAGTGACTTCAACACTTCAGAAGCTTTGCTTCGGAAGATTTTTGTTCTAAGAGTGTAGAGAATAAAAATTTGCGATCCCTGCAGATAGAATAAAAGTTTAAAATTAGGTAAGTGCTGAGATACAGTATCAAGGGAGAGATTTTATTTCACCCTGACACCCATCCTTCTTATTGTACACAGCACCTCCCCAATTTGTGTTGGCCAGTCTGCAGCTGCCGTGCACTTTTTAATCTAAGACAGTGAGGCAAAGTGTTTCCATTATACAAAGCACTACATGTGACAATACGGTAGTAGATTTAGAAGACCTGAATTCAGATCCCAGCTTGCCACTTGCAAGCTAGCTGTATAATTTTGCTCATGTCCTAATCTCCATAATCTTTAATTTCCTGAAAGAGGCATATTAACCATGGAATACCTAATTCTTATTCCAGTTCTAACATTCTGTGATTCCACATTTCTTGGAGTTTTTATAACACAACTGGAAATTTGGTGCACTTAAGGACAAAAAAAAAAAAATTAAAGCCCTCTAATTCACTGTTTTTGTGTACTTTACGTATGAAGATCAGATGTGCATGATGAATTGGGCCATGAAAGGCTGAGTAACATTTTCTTCATGCTTTAAATAAAAATTGCCATTTATTGAAATCATATTGGTACCAGACACTTGCATTTCATTTATTTCTCATTTCATCCTTCTCATTTAATCCTCACATCAACCCTATACAATAAGCTTTACCAATTCCTATGTTACAGATAAGGAAACTAAAGTTCAAATAAATTCACTAACTTGCCCAAGATTACTCAACCAATAATCAGTAGAGTTTAGAATTGAACTTTAAATCTTTGGTTCCAAAACTCCTCTTTTATCCAATATAGGATGCTGCCTATTGCTTGTAACTGTAATAGAAAGATACTTTAAAGTGTGTCACAGCTTCCAAAATACCTCTGTTCATTCTTCATTAATATCCTTTGTGGAAATAACAGATTAAATACCATCTGTAGCTAAGTTGATAATATTGTACCAATGTCAATTTCTTAATTTTGACAATGTACTATGGGTTATACAAGATATTATCATTGGGGAAAGCTAGACAAAGAATACGTGGGAACTGTATTATTTTTCCAAATTTTTGAATTAAACTATTTCAAAATAAAAAGTTATTAAAAAAATACCCATGATATTTCCCAGATTGGCATCTACAGAATCATATCCTGTGAATGCTGTTATAGGAGACTTCTGGTGCTATGGTAAGATAGCCCAAAGACTCTGATAATGTGACTAATAAAATCAATACATATTGGAAAGAGATAGACTAGTTCTTTGGCCAAAGTAGGAACAGTAACTTGATTGTTACCCAGCAGGTGGTATCAAACTCATCAGAAGAAAGGCCCTATGACACAGGGAATGTGCTTGAGAACACATGTTTCAGGACAGAAGTGGTCACTAGCCATCCTGATTGTTCAAGGGAGAGAAATTTATTAGGGCACATGAGAAGTCTGACCCCTAGAAAAGCATCATTTTCTGTGGGGTATACTATTTTACATGAGTTTTCCAGAATTTAAATTCTAAGGCAAAAACAAGATTGGATCAAATTTCTGGTTGTACAATAATTAGGAAAAGATCCTAGACCATGGAGTATTCATGATACCATCCTGTGGGACTCACTCTGTGTGGACTCCCAATATTTCTTCGTTCCCTAAAATCCCAAAGATGGTTATTTGAAAAAAAATATGTGGATTAAACTGGTTACCACTAACATAAAGATCAAATTGTGCCTTTTAAGTAATATCTGTAGCAGTTAGTAAATGTGTATTAGAATTATAGCATTCCAAATCTAGAAGGAGCCTTACATGTGAGCTAATATAGTTATTCCTATACTTTAGTGTACATAAAAATCACCTAGAGTCTTTGTTTAAAGTGGGGATTCCCAGCTCTTATTATGTATTATTAGATTCTGATTGAGTAGGTAAGGAGTGAGTCCCAGGACTCACCATTTTCACATACTATGTAATTTCTTTGATATAGGCAATATTCATATCCATTTTGAGAAACAATGTGTTGATTTTAACACACATAGCCCCCCATGCACGCGTGCGCACGCGCGCGCGCGCACACACACACACACACACACACACACACACACTTTACATTTACATGCCTCACCCACAGAGGCTGTGTGACTTTCCTAAAAATCACAGGAATCATTAATGGTGAAGCTTGAAAATAGCCTAAATTTCCTTTTAGTCAAATGCTCTTGCCATATCGCCACCCTCAATTTTACCATGTGGTACCAACATTTTGTAACAAACCTCTCTTTTGTAATGTGTCTCTCATATACACAAAGGGGAGAATACCCTTGACTATGCTTTCTTTGGGATTCTTCCCTAAATTCCTGCTCACTCAAGGCATACAAGCCCATGGATCAATTGGCAATCCCAAATTAAGTTTACCCTGTTTATTGCCTTTATAGAAAGTCGCCACTAGGTGTTGACAACAGGAAAGAACTGCCTTATATCCATTCAAATTTAGTGGTAGGCATGCATCCATTACCTAAGGGAGTTAGCCCTAAAAGGCTCTGGAGAGGGCTACCTGGGATGAAGGGTGAGGTTCTTAGAGACATTCAAACTGGTGGAAGCAATTCAGACAGCCAAGCAGCTCTTCATACTGTGATACATAGGGTCTGATCAAGTGCTCTTTCCAGTGATTCCATTTTGTATCAAAGACTTCCTTCCTCAATGACATTTGACCATAGCCAGAAACAACCAACATAACACCATCTTCACACACAGTAGTTACTACTCTCAGCAACTTAATGGGATAAATATCAAACACTGCCGTTTCTTCATGGAATATTAGAGAACTATGTAGATCATCCTGATATTGAGCAAGATGTTATCTACTGTGAAAGATATGTACAAGCATGTCTCTTGCATTCAGAGGCCTGATATTCTAGTGGAGGAGACTAGTATGCATAAAAAATTAATCTTAGAGTACAAAAAGGAACAAATAAATTTATAAAATTAC
>NW_012149730.1:4722635-4724321 GCF_000956105.1 Propithecus coquereli | reverse complement strand
GTTTGCTCTTGTGACAGTTTCTTTGGCTGTGCAGAAGCTTTTTAATTTGATCAGGTCCCATTTATTTGTTTTGGTTGTTGCTGTGATTGCCTTTCGGGTTTTCTTTTTAAACATGATAGAACCAACTGCCTGCCTTAAATTCCTTCTATTTTAAAGATTTAATGTGATTTCTGTTTTCCTGCAGGAACAGTAACTAGAATTAAAGTCAATCCATGAGATTTGACTTGTGGAAGCTAAGAGAAAAGAGATCTCTTCCTGTTAGATCGTAAGGCCACAGGATACGGGATGCCAATAGCAAATTTCCAGCCACCTAAACCTAGTTTGAGCATGACATCAAACATAGAAGCACACAGAGCCAGGAAATATAGAGAGAAAAAGAATCCTGACACATTCTTAGAACTTCTTGCTCTAACTAGACCGAAAGTTAGCATTATCATATATTTTATGCTCCAAACCAGGACACTTGAAAGTAAAAGGGGCTGCTGGTAAAACTTAAGTCAGGGTAGCAGGTGCAAATTGGGACTGGCCCAAACAAACTATAACATACAGTCATCCTACCTAAAACCAACTTGGTCCTTGGACTTTACGTTAATTAACCCATTGATTTCTATCACTAAACTAAAAGATTGCTGACCGGTGCATAACATAAAGGTATAAATCAAAGAAATTTTTTCCTAGTGGTAGGATTTCAGAGCAAGTAGGGGAATATCCACATCTACCTAAATTAGTCTCCACAATTGCATGTGGAGCTTGCACAGTTACGAAACAACTGTTTCAAGAACATTATATGGAATTTTAGTTGCTTTACCCCAAGAGTGCTGAGAAAAAGTGCAAAGAAAGCAACTGTAATCACCAAGAGAAGCACATACCCATACCACAAACACATACCCTCAGGCTAAATATAGTTCTTTGGTGATTTTTTTTCTTTTTAAGGACTCATTAAGGAAGGAGTATTTTTTTCACATTTAAAGTGGCCCTTACTTAAGGTTTATTTTCATCTGAATACAAATTTTGAGTCAACTACATCTTGTAATATTCCCTGTGTCCAGCCTCTGTATAGGTTCAGCACTATACCACCACTAAGAACTGCTTTTCTTCTGGATTCTCTTCCCTTTACTTTTTTCTGTTCTTCTGTAAGGTCTCACTTACACTACAGATTACATAGGCTCTTGTTGGCTTGCCTCTGAACCCAACAGTCACTTATAACTCTTTCTATAAAAATACAACCTTTAGGGAGTGGTGAGAAGGGTGTGCCAAGCCCACATGACATTTTTTAATCTCTTAGTTCAGTGTAGTCACAGCAGCTGCCTAGTTTATGGCAAAACAGAAAACAGCAATTTAATCCAGTGGGAATGCTTCCACCCCAACTAACATGACTCACTGCACATTTCTTACAGAGCCAATTCCTCTGATCACAAAACATGCTTAAAAAAAAAAAAAAGAAAAGAAAAAAGAAAAATATCCCTTTCCAGAGGTTAAACTGATGCCAAATTCTTCACTGGAAATAAAAGCACAAACACATACAACTTCAAAATATTCACACTCTGGGAGGCTGAGGCGGGTGGATCGTTTGAGCTCAGGTGTTTGAGATCAGCCTGAGCAAGAGCGAGACCTCCGTCTCTACTAAAAATAGAAATTAGCTGGACAACTAAAAATACATAGAAAAAATTAACCAGGCATGGTGGC
>NW_012149730.1:4702807-4718725 GCF_000956105.1 Propithecus coquereli | reverse complement strand
AAAAAGGTTTGGCATAAGCATGGGCAAAAAATCAAAGAGTAATTTTGACCTCATCTCAGACTATTTTCCACAACATAAAATTTCAGTAAGTCTACAGCATTTCAGTGAAAAAAGATTATTGCCAAGAATTAAATGGCAAGTAATTTATAGTGTAGGTGTCACAGTACCTAAAGAAAAATTATCAGTAAGAAAAGTCCTCATTAATGTTTACCAACTATATACTAAATAACTACTCAAAAAATATATCTATTAATGAAAGATTCATTAAAATAAAGAAGTCAAAATAGTAGGACATTCCAATATAAAAGTACTGGCAAAAGCATTGAAACCTTTTAAACGTAGAGGAAGTAAAAAGAAATGCAGTTAATACAATTATCAAACATAATCTAAGTATTATAAATACTTCTTAAAAGAAAATAATGTAGTCAGCATAATTTAATAACTACATGATACATTTTAAATTGTACCAATAAAACCAAGAGGCAAGAAGCAGTTAAATTGTGTTAGTAATATCACCTTAAAAAGGGATGAATCAGTATATCCTATTTTAGTTTGGCGGTTGAACGTTATATTCGGTAAGTTGTGGTAATAGTTAATAAACACAGATTATAACTAATAGAATTTAAGATAAAATGAAAATGTTTCAAATAATTAGAGAGATTGGAACTAACCAATCAGCACTGATGTGCACATATAGAAGTAAAACTCAACAGAAATCAAGCAGGGGGAAGTGGGGGAGGAGGGGATGGGTGGTATTGCCTCACCCTTAATCCTATCCCAAGCAACTGCTACATCTGGGGAAGAAGAGAACGCTTTATTAATCTGGGAATTCCCCAGCCCAGGCATAATAGGATTTAGAAAGTGACCTAGAGTAACCTAAGGCAAATGATTATGTCATTCGCTTAAATCTACATTGTGGTTCACCTCCCAGCTGGGCTTTCAGGGAAGGAGCTCACATATGCAAATGCAACCTTGAGAACATGTGTTAATCATTTGATAACATTCCACACCTCCCAAAAGCTCTTCCCCAGACCAGGCCAATAAAAGGAAATAACCTGAGAATTCCCAGAGAGAGAGTCAGTCAGTCAGTCAGTCAGTGAGGCAGTCTGTCTTACTCCCTTGTGGAGACAGATCCGGTTCATTTTACAATAAAAAGCTGCTTGTGTGAAACTGCTTCCTGCTTGCTGTCACTCCATTGCACCGCCCTGCTTGTGATTGTTTTTTCCAAGCAAGGAGCCAAAGAGCTATGATAACAGTCTGCCAAGAGGCTGAACTTGACACTTTGGTGTGTCTGGTCATTCTTCAGGCAAGAGCACACCAAGAATTGACTGCCACCCTGAAAACACTACTTTGAGTATTTCTTGTAAGGCTGGTCCAGTGATAACAAATTCTCTCAGTGTTTGCTTGTCTGGGAGAGACTTTATTTTCCCACATTTTTGAAGCTTAGTCTTCCGGGATATAAAATTCTTGGCTAGCAGTTTTTTCTTTCAGCACTTTGAAAATGCCATCCCATCCTCTTCTGGCCTGCAAGGTCTCTGCTGGGAGGTCTACTATTAGTCTAATGGGGTTTCCTTTACAGGTGACTAGACACCTTCCTCTTGCTGATTTTAAAATTCTCTCTTTCACTTTGACTTTAGTCATTCTAATTATATTATGGTATGGTGAAGTCCTTTTGCAATATATTTGCCCAGGGATACTTGGGCCTCCTGTATCTGAATGTCTAACTCTCTTGCTAGTCCTGGAAAGTTTTCATTGATTATTTCCTTAAATAGGTTTTCTAAACTCTTTGATCTCTCTTCCCCATCAGGAATATTGATCCTTTGTAAGTTCAGTCACTTTATGTGGTCCCAGACATCTTGAAGGCTTGGCTCCTTCTATTTTATTCTTTTTTCCTTATTTTTGTCTGACTGGGTTATTTCAAAAGACCTGTCTTCAAGTTCTGAGGTTCTTTCTTCTGCTTGGTCTAGTCTAGTCTTGAAGATTTGGAATGTATTTTGTATTTCCCTCAAAGAATTTTTCAGCTCCAGAATCTCTGTTTGGTTTTTTTTTCAATTATATCTATCTCCTTGGTAAATTTCTCATTCATATCCTGAATTGATTGTTTAATTTCTTTGTATTGGTTTTTAGATTTCTCTTCCATTTCTTTGAGCTTCTTTAGAATCAATATTTGGAATTCTTTATGTGGCATTATGAGGAATTATTTTTTTATTGTAATCCATTGCTGGAAAATTGTTATAGTCCTTTAGTGTTGTCATATTTCCTTGCATTTTCATGTTTCCTGTGTCCTTCTGTTGATATCCACACATCTAATATAGCAGTCACCTGTGCCAATTTTTTGAACTTGCTTTCAAAGGGAAGAATTTTTTCCTGGAGGTATATATATGTTGTTGGTTGAGTAGGACACTTTGGCTTTGATTTTAGGTGGTGTGATCTTTGTATGATTTCTTAGGCAATACACAGGAGTAGTGGTATCTGTGATTTCCTTAGTGGTTTAGGGGACAATTATTAGTTGAGAGTGTGGTGAAATTTTGCTGGGGACTTGAACACCCACCAAGCTAGTCTTTGAGCCCCAATGGTGGAACTGAGTTGGACTGAGTATGTCTAATTTTAGGCCCCAGAGCAGCTTACAGTGGTAGGAGTGTTAGTGTGTCCCTGGGGGCCAATTTTTAGGTCTTTAGGTGTCTTGCTCAAAGGCTAGTAGTTGGAGCAGAGGGCTGGGTGTGAGGGCAGGTTCGCAGGCCCCTGAGTAGCTAGTGTGATGTGGGAGGCAGCAGTAGCAGTGGTGGAGTCACCACTAGAACCTAAGTGGTCCATGTTGGTGTTATTGGTAGCTGCAATGGATTGGGCAGACTAGTCCTACAGCTGCCTGTAACATGGCAGTAGGTACTGTCCTAAGTGTGCTTAGGAGAGCTTGGTCCCCCATCCCTTCCCAGCCAGGTGGTAGCTGCAGTCACGTCACCTTGAACGTGGCCAGAGGGCAGGCCATGACTCAGTGTTAAACTCTCAAAATGGTGTGGGCTTGCATCAAAGAGGGCAGGGCCCCTTGTAGGTAAGGATCATGAGCAAGAAACTGTGGTAAGTGCCGTCCACTCATATCTCAGTCTCACAGGATCCCATAGCAGGGTGGTGGGAATTGTCCTAGTTGTGTGTTGGAAAGCTTGGGCTCTCCTATCCCTCCTCAGCTGGGTGACAATTGCAGCTGAATCAGCCCAAATTCAGCCTGAAAGTGGGGAACTACCCAGCTTCAAACTCACAAAATGGCCTCCTGGGCCTAGGACCAGAGAGGGCAGGGCCCTTCTCAGGCAGGCTGTCCGGAAACTGTGGAGAGTGCAGTTCTTTGAGACTCAATCCCACAGCAGCCAGCTACAGGATGGTGGGCACTGTCCTAGATGCATGCTGCAAATCCCTAGCCAGGTGAGGGATGCAGCCATTTCAAACCCAATTCAGCTTGAGGCTGGGGCACTTCCCTGTGTCAAATTCTCAAAATGGTGCTTTAGACCTGTGACCAGAAAGGCTGGGGGCCCACCCAGGCAGGAAGCATGGGTGAGAAACTGTGGAAAATGCTGTCCATTCATGTCTCGGTCTTAACAGCAGCCCACAGTGGGGTGGTGGGGACCTTCTCAGGCTGCATGGGAGGGCCTGGGCTCATCTGTTCCTCCTTAGAGCCTGCAGGTGCACAGTGGCTGCAGGTGCACCTGTGGTTCCCCAGTATCTAGGCTCTTGGGATGGCATCAGGCTCAAGCTGCTCTAGGCTCAGATGCCTGTAGGATTCCATGTGAGCTCCTTTTCTGGAACAACATCTCTGCGTTTTCTAAGCAGTTCCCATGTTAGGCCTGAGAACTGTGTGGTTCAGGGGGGCTGTCTTATAGTCAAGATCAGAAAAGCTCATCTCAGCAAGTGAAACCCTAGGGGCTTCTCTCTTACTGTTTCCCCACATTCAGGAGCTTCTCCTAGCTCTTAACTAGTTCCCAGCTGAGCAAGTTGCCCTGAAACCCTCTCCTTATCCACTCTTGGTACTTCCCATTACTTCCCTGGTAAATTTTAGTGTTTGCTCCTAAATTATCTGTTCAAAATTTGAGAATCTGCTTATTATTCTGGTTCCTCTCTGTGGAGGGGTACATATACCTATGTCTAGTTGGCCATCTTGATCCTTTCTCTTCCTTGTTATATTTTAAAGTTTTGGCATTTCCCATACATAATACATACAACAAAGGTTAAAAACTCAAAATTCTCTGGAGTCAAACATACTTTTTATTTTTATCTATCATTTTAGTTTATCTTTATCACTATTTTTATGATGATGAAAATCAGGTGATCGTAATCCTCACTCTACATGTTCTGCTTTGCAGATTGACTTCCAAATGAAAAAAAAAAAGAATATAAAACTTCTTTTCAGATCTTAAAACAAACTGCAAAGGGAATTTTTAAAAAGGTTTATGGTTACCTATATCCTTGAGATAAGACTCAAAGAACAAAAACATCTTCAGTCCTATAAAAAATTATACTGCAAAAACAACTTCATGAAAATTTGTTACTATCAAATCAACCCTCTTGCAGATAACAACTATAAACTTTGTATATAATATTTTTAAAAACCTATCTAAAGAGATTGGAAGACAACCAAAACCAGTCTAAAACTGGAAGGAGAGTCTACACTTGGAAAAGGGGACCAACACTCAGTAGGTTTCCTGTTTTGTTTCATTTTGTTTTTAATATCTTTTTGCCTGAAGGCAGACCCTGTTCAGTCCCACTCAGGTTGAATAAACCTGGAGCTGAAGTATTCAGTCTTATTAGGTTGAAGAACCAGAGGACAGGGTTTAGGGTAACCACAGCAGCTGGAGAGTAAGGAAAAATATCTAATGGAGGAGGCAGAGAAGGGGAGCTTCAGAGTTTGTTTATAAACTCTGCCCAAATTTACTATTGACCCCCAAACTATATATGAATAGGGCAGACTCTAAGGAGCTCAGCTAAGGCTAAAAGGACTAAACAGATATGGCAGCTGTCCACTAAGGAGAGACAGAGCTTCCAGCTAAGTTCATTGCCTGATAGCCCACTCTTGGTGAGAATATAACAAAGTGCAGAGTTGTTACATTAGTTATAATGTCCAGAAAATAATCAAAATTACTACACACAATGAAGATATGACTCGTACTATAGAAAAAAGCAATCAATAGAAATTGACTGAAAATATCCACATATTATATTTAGCAAAGATTTTAAAATGTTATTATAACATGCTTAAGAATGTGAAGGAAAATATACTTGTAATGAGTAAAAAGTTTGGAAATATCAGCAGAATTAAAACCTGTAAAAATAAGAATTCTTAAACTTAAAATGTATAATATCTGAAATAAAAATCACTGGATAAGCTTTACAGCATATTGAAGATAAGTGAAGAAAAAGTAAATGATTTTGAGGATACATAGATCACTAGAATGATCCAATCTAATAAATAGCAAGAAGAAAGAATAAGGAAAATGAGCAGAACTCAGGAACATGCAGAGCAATATCACATGGTCTAATATACATGTAATTAGATTCCTAGAAAGAAAGAAGAAGAGAAAATTGGGGCAGAAAAACTATTTGAAAAACTAATGGTGAAAACATTCTCAAATTTGGTGAATGACATAAATTAATAGATTCTAGAAGTTTAGCAATCCAAAGCAGAATAAATGCAAAGAAAATAATACCTAAGTACATCATACTCAAAATACTAAACATCAAAGATAAAGAGTTAATCTTGAAAGCAAACCAAGAAAACACATTACATACAGTAGAACAATAATATGAAAGACTAAGGATATCTCATTAGAAAATGAAGCCAGTTTGTAAAATTACTTCATAATGCTAAAAGGAAAAACAAACTCTGTCAATCTAGAATTCTGTATCCAGTGAAAATATCCTTCAAGAATGAAAGCAAAATAAAGAAAATTTTAGATAAAAGAAAACAAAGAATTTGTCACCATAAGACATATATTACAAGACATTCTAAAGGAATATTTCTAGGCTGAAGGGAAACTATACCAGACAGAAATTCAGATCTTCAAAAAGTAATGAAGAACACTGGAAATGGTAGAAATATGGCTGAATATACACAATCTTTTCTCTTAATATCCTTAAAATCATAGGTCTATTTAAAGCAAAAACAATAACATTGCATTGTGGGGTTTATAATATGTGCAATACATAAGAAAACTATAACATAAGGGAAGGAGAATGGCAAGTAGACTTATAAGATTCTTAGATTTTACTGGAAATGGTAAAATATTAGCTCTATGTTAACTATGAAAAGTTAAGGAAGCATATATAATGTATCCCTAAATTGATCCCCAAAATGCAAAGAGGTGTTGTAGCTTAAAAACATGTATATGAATTTAAACTGAATCTTAATAATATTAAATTTACTTGAATGTAGTCAAAAAATGAGGAACAGAGGAATAAAAAATAGAGTGGCCACAGAAACAAATAGTAAAATGTAGACACAAATTAACCCTATCAATAAATACATTAGATCTAAATGGACTAAACACTCTAATCAAAAGACAGAGACTGCAAGAATGGATAAAAAGGTAAGGTTCATGTATTTGCTGTCTACATGATACATACTTTAAATATGAAGGCAGGGTAGATTGAAAGTAAAAGGATGAAAAAATACACATAATGCAACCAATATGCATGAGAAGGGTAGATATCAGAAAAAGTACACTTTATGACAAAAAGTATTATTATAGATAAACAGACTTTGTTATCTAAATGATAAAAGCATCAATTCATCCAGAAGATATAACAATCATAAATGTATATGCATTTAATAGTAGAACCTCAAAATAAGTGAAGCAAAACTTGATAGAATTAAGGAAAGAAATACACAAATTCATAATCATAGGTGGAGATTTTAACACTTCTCTTTCAGCAATTGAGAGAATCAGACAAAAATATTGGTAATGATAGAAAATCTGCACAACACTAACAACCACTTTGACTTTACTTACACTTTTAGAACACTACATCCAACTACAAAATATATATTTTTTTCAAGGGTAAATGTTTTATTCACCAACGTAGAACAAATGTTAGGCCATAAAACTAGTCTCAATAAATTAATAAGAATTGAAAGAAATAATTCAGCCAACTCCACAGGGATTCAAGCAATAACTGCAACATTGTCTAACTATACCAACCATGAACCTGTTGCATGGTAGAAAAGAAAAATAGGTGTTCCCCAAGCCAACTGCTTGACAAAATCTCTCATACTCAGAGAAGAGGGACTCATGTGGCTCAACCCTATTACAATTATATTCTATGATCTCCAGCCCAGGGAAAAATCATAATAGATAAGTCAGAAGGAGCTTTCCTCTCTCTTCCCACAAAGTGTATTAAAAATAGAATCTCTCTAGGCACGGTGGCAGGTGCCTGTAATACCAGCTACTCAGGAGGCTGAGGTGGGAGGATTTCTGGAGCCTAGGAGTTCAAATCTAGCCTAGGCAACATAGTGAGACCCTATCCCTCAAAAAAAAAAAAGAAAGAAAGAGAGAGAGAGAAGAGAAAGAGAGAGAGAAAGAAAGAAAGAAGGAAGGAAGGAAGGAAGGAAGGAAGGTAGGTAGGTAGGTAGGTAGGTAGGTAAAGGTAACTAAGCAATGACCTTCCGGGAGTTTTAAAAGGAGGAAACTTTGGTCCAGGGTGGTATCATCCCCACTGCTGTATGGTCTGCTACTTTTAGACTAATTCACATCATACCTGAGTAGTGTTGAAAACGCAGAATATGTAGCTGAAGATCACCCTGATGTCATCATTATTAATTAACATAAAGTATGCCAGAATCCAGGTAACTCCAAAAACAACTGCAATAGATAATGTGCCAACAATCTTCCTTAGGGATGAAACCTTTTTTGTGCTAGGTAAGAGAAAGCAAGAAAGAAAATATGGTTCATTAGTTTTTACCTATTAATATCATTATTACTCTCCTATATAGAATGCATACTCTTCTGACCACATGCAGTTTATTTAGCAATATTATGCCTCAGGTGGAAAAACAATGCTAGACTTTGTGTTACTCTAGTGAAAATCCGATTTAGAAGCTTTATTTTAAAATACATTACCTATTGGGTACAATATACACCATTCAGGTAATGGGTACACCAAATGTCCAGACTTCACCGCTATGCAATATACACATGTAATGGAATTCAATTTGTACCCCCTAAATCTATTGAAATTAAAAAAATACATTGATACCTCTTTAAAAGCTCAGGCAAAAACAGTTCCTTAATACTACCACAGGCAAATTTCACTAAGAATCAACTTTTTCATTGGAATGAAATTTTAATTGAGTATTACTACAGATCAGCCAGTGAGGAATTTTTTTTTTTTTTTGACATCTAGGGTCTTCCTACGCCTTGGGTTGATATGGTAGAGAAAGATTATTTAGCTGCAGAGTGATCATCTTCCCTCTCATGGAAAGTCTATACCCCTGGAATCTGGTCTTGGTCATGTGACTTACTTTGACTGGTGGGATATTAGCAAATGTCACAAGCAGAGACTTGAAAGACTTGAAACTCATTAGAATTTGCCTTCTCTCACTGTTCTTTAGAACCCTGAGAAACCTGGGCTGGCCCAATGGGGGATAACAGGCTGCATGGAACAGAGATGAACTTTCTCAACAGAGAAGTTACTACTAAGACCAGCCAACCACCAATTGCCAGACACGAAAGTGAGTCATCCTAGATCATCCATCGGCATTATTTGAGTCAGCTGGTACCAAACAACTACCCAACCAAGACTCAAACTCATGACATTAAGGTGATGTGCTATATAGCTAACTGATACATGGAAGGCCATTTGTTGAACAATTAAATTATAGCACACTTTTCATCATAATTAGGCCAATTTAAGAAGCATGACCTATCCATCAAAATTTCAAAATACAAATTTGGTTGGTGTCTGTGGCTAAAAATGATACTGTTTTATATAAAGGAAATATAACCTAATTTGAAATTAGGCTAAGAAGCCTTCACCAAGGTCTTTCTGCATTGCTGCTAAAACACAGATTTTAACATTTATCAGTGATAGCATTTTCTCCATATTTCCCCTATCATTCATATAGAAAAAATGATATTTACACTTGATCTTTAAAGCACATATTTAAGGTTAAATTCCCCCTAATGATGATGGTTTGCACTCATCTGTTCATGCTAAGTGGATATATTTGTGAGCTTACTGTAAGCTCACAGATGTGCCTGCTTATAGTAAGTCTACTTAAAATATGAGCAGTCTTGTAAAATTAAATCTAAACTCATATCCTCATTATCACTGCGTTCTAACCAATTTGTGATATGGAGATGGGGTTAGGAGGGACAGAGTATATGTGTTTAATAGTTTCTGTTCTTTAGTCTGTCCAAGTAAAAAGCTCCTGTAATATCAGGGATGACAATAAAGATGCTTTTGGGGGCCAGAAGGGTTATAGAAAGGAGAGAAGCAGTCTAGATGAGAACCAGAAAACCAGGGAACATATGCCCCATATAGAGGGAATGTGGGCTCAGTGTTGCCAGATATTCTATGTTTTTCAAGAGAAGATTCAATTTTCAAGTGAAATTTCCAAATTTTTGTATGTTTTCCACTAATTAAAAAAATGTTAAACCCATTGTATAATTTAAGCAGTACGTGTAAAACATAGCCTACAGGTACTGGTTTGTAAAATGAAAATACAGGTACCAGCATCTCCTCACAGCCCTCTCATTTCTTTAATTATTCAAATATGATTTCTTGAATATTTGGGGTCAGAGAGAAAATTTTTTCTTGAAGTCTTTGGGTTTTTAGTTGGGCTCATATAATACAAAATGTGTTATGTAACGTAGTATACCCACATTGTAGTACAGTTATCCCTCGGCATCCAAGGGGGATTGGTTCCAGGACCTCTGCGGATACCAAAATCTGAGGATGCTCAAGTCCCTTTTATAAAATGGTGTAGTATTTGCATATAATCTATGCACATCCTCCCATATTCTTTAAATCATGTCTAGATCATTTATAATACCTAATAAAATGTAAATGCTTTGTAAATAGTTGTTCCATTATATTTTATTGGTGTTATTTTTATTGTCATAGTTATTTTTTATTATTTTTTATGAATATTTTTGATCCTCTTGTGGTTGAATCTACAGATGTAGAAATCAAATATACAGAGGGCTGACTGTACTGATGTTAGAATATGAAAAGATCTACTTTCTGAGTCAAAATTTAAGAGAAAATCTCTCCTGCAAAACACATACTCCTGCCATTGTCTGAGTTTGAAAATTCTTCTAGGAACTATAGATGTATTATGGTCCTGTATTATGTGCTGAATGAGTCTTGCCTGGAAGCTTCCCATCCACTGGGAATCTTACCTTGTCAGATTCTGATTATTCTTCCACAGCACTTTGACTGTGATTATTATAAACATAGCAACATTGCCGATGAGGATAATAGTTATAGGTACAAAGAATGACCACAATGATGGACTTCTTATAAAATCATTGCTTTCTGGAATTGCCAGCCAGCAGCTGTGGAGAAAAAAGAAATTATTTCAGCAGACCAAGAAAGGTATACATAGTGATTCCTTGTACTATTAACATTATTGGTATTAACTCCACTGAAAAATTGGCTCAAAATCAATATCGCTTTACATCTTATACATTTGAGATGACTTACAAAAATTCAACCCACTAGAAAAACGAAATGGGTTGGTTCTGCCATATTCTCTATGAGTCGGTATGTAGAAAGAAAATGAAATTTTAATTCAGGCAGTCTGACTTTAGGCAAGTTATTGTTTTTATTTTATTTTTGAGTAAGTAGCATATCCAGATGGTTCAAAATGTGAAAGGTACAAATGGTCATAGAGGGACAAGACTCCCTCCTACATCTTATACATTTGAGCCACCCGGTTTCAGTCAACGTTTCTTGTGTCTCCCTCCAGATTTGGGCTATGGACACACTAGCAAATGCATATTTGTTTCTTGATTTTTAAACAAATGGTAGCATATGATACATCTTCTATACCTCAGTTAACAACACGACTTGGAGATCATTCCATATCAGAATATAAAAAAAGTTCTCATTATTCTTTATAGGTACATATTATTCCGTTATTTTGATATATTGTAGCTTATTTGAACAGTCTCCCATTGGGGGACATTTTAAAAATGTTAATGTTTAAAAACAGTCTGAGAAAGTTATTTAACCTCATTGTACTTATTTTTTGTTTATTTGTTTAGTTTCTTTCTTTTTACTGGTGGTAGTTGTGATGGCAGTTTTTTCCTCATCTGAAATGAGAATAATAGTAACCATCTCCTGTTGATAGAATTAATTTATTCATTTAATAAGTATTTACAGAGTACATACCTTGTGCTATGCACTCTTAGACACTAAGGTATTAGCAGTGAGCAAAATAGAAATCCCTTCTTTAGTGGGTTTATATTCTAGTGCAGAGAAATAGATAAAACAAACAAAATGTATGTCAGATGGTGACAAGTGCTGTGAAGAAAAAGTAAAACAGATAATGAGAGTAGAAATTACTTTGTGTTTGTGTATTTGTATGTAGGGGGAGGGAATTCATTTTCTCATAGAAAAAAGCAATATTTGAGCAAAGACCTCAAGTAGATGAGGGGGAAGGGTGGTCAAGGCAGAAGTTACATCAAGTGCAAAAGCCCTGAGGTGTGACCTTAAGAAATAACAAAGAGGCTAGGGTGGCTGAACCAGAGTGAGCAGATGAGGTTTGTGGAAAGACAAAAATTTTATAGGAGCTTTGTAGGTGATTGCTTGTACTCTGGGCAAGAGGGAGAGACATGACATGATCTGTCTTGAGTTTTAAAAGCATTACTCCAGGTGCAATGAAGAGACAAGGGCATGAGCAAAAGTAGGAAATAGCTATTAGACTATTGCAATAATCCAGGTAGCTTGGACTAGGACAGGAGATGTTAAAAAATAGTCTGATTCCAGATATATTTAAAAGTAAAGCAAAAGTATTTATAGATGGGTTGGATGTGAGATGTAGGGACATTAAGGATGACTCCAAATTTTGAGCGCATGAAATGGTATAATTACCATTAACTGAGACGAGGAAGACAATGAGATGAGTGGATTTGAAAGGAAAGACAAGCAGGTGTCTATTAGACAGCTGAGTGGTGGTGTCATGTAGGCAGTTGGGTATTAAGAAAATAACGTGAGAAGCCCTGGTACATGTTTGGCATTCAATTAATGTTTGTCTTCTTTTCCCTGGAGGTAAAACACCATTATTATACATGCCAAAGTATTTCCAAATTGTTCTGCATTGGATGTTGTTATCATTTAATTTACTAAACCGTATTTCTTTTTTTCTTTTAGTGAATTGAAATGTTTGCCAGTGAAACATACTTCCATTATCACCTTACCCACTTGCTGCATGTACCCATTAGGAAACCATATTTCTAATTTGAATGACCTAGGAGGAAACTGAGATGATGTCCAAATCTATAAAGAATTTAAAAATGAAAAGGCGTGGCTGCCTCTAACAGATAGAATAGATCCATCCTTAAATCAAATGGTGAGAGTGAGCAAAGTTTATCTTCAAGACTTCTAGCCTCCCTTTCCTTTCATCAGTGATTAGAGGACAAGTTCTTGCTATCTCCCACCTCAAAACCTCATTCACAGAAAAAATAGGAATGCACTTGGCTAAGAATTTAATGAAATCCTGCTAAGAACTACTTTCTAATTTTTAGAAACCTCTTTAGAGACTAAGCAAGTGGCCATTACAAATTTTCAGTGAAAAAGATGGACCCATTTCTTATCCAGATAGCCTTGAGAAACAGTTTAAAAGGGAATGAACTTATTTAATGAGTCCTTTCCTTTCTACTTCTGGTCAATCTAGCCCTCTAACAAGAGGGCTGTCAATTTTGTTTATCTTTTCAAAGAACCAACTTTTGGTTTTATTAATCTTCTATACAGTTCTTTTTTTTCTCGATTTCATTTAGTTCTGCTCTGATCTTAGTTATTTCTTTCCTTCTGGTTGGTTTAGGATTGGTTTGCTCTTCCTTTTCCAGTTCCTTGAATAAGCTCAATTAGAAATGAGAATGGAGAGGTCACAACAGCTATCATGGAAATACAAAACATCATCTTTGAATACTATAAAAATCTCTATGCCCCAAAACTTGAAAATATGGAGGAAATGGACAAATTCCTAGAAACACACAACCTCCCTAGACTCAATCAGGAAGAAATAGAATTCCTGAACAGTCCAATATTAAACACTGAATTTGAAGCAGCAATAAACAAATCTTTCAATAAAAAAAAGTCCCAGACCAGATGGGTTCACAACCGAATTTTACCAAACCTACAAAGAAGAACTACTACCTACACTGCAGAAATTATTCCACAACATTGAAAAGGATGGAATCCTCCCCAACTCATTCTACAAAGCCAATATCACCTTGATACCAAAGCCACGAAAGGACACAACAAAAAAAGAAAACTACAGACCAATATCCCTTATGAATATAAATGCAAAAATTCTCAATAAAATCTTAGCAAACCAAATTCAACCGCACATCAAAAAAATAATTCATCATGACCAGGTGGGTTTCATCCTAGAGATGCAAGCGTGGTTCAACATATGCAAATCTACAAATATAAATCACCATATAAATAAAAGCAAGAAGAAAGACCATATGATCCTCTCAATAGACACAGAAAAAGCATTTGAGAAAATTCAGCACACTTTTACAATAAAGACTCTTAACAAAAAGGCATAGATGGGTCATACCTCAACATTGTTAAAGCCATATACGATAAACCCACAGCCAACATCATACTGAATGGGGAAAAATTGAAACCATTCCTGCTTAAAACAGGAACCAGACAAGGTTGCCCACTATTTCCACTTCTAGTCAACACAGCACTGGAAGTCCTAGCCAGAGTAATCAGACAAGAGTGGAAAACCAAGGGTACCCAAATGGGGGAAGAAAAGGTCAAACTTTTACTCCTTGCTGATGATATGATATTATATCTAGAAAACCAGAAAAATTACACCAAGAGACTCCTGGGATTGATAAATGAATTCAGCAAAGTCTCAGGACGCACAAATCAGTAGCTTTCATATATGCCAATAACAGTCAAGCTAAAAATCAAAGCAAAGATGCAACACCTTTCACAATAGCATCAAAGAAAATTAAATATTTAGGAATATATTTAACTAAGGAGGTGAGAGATCTCTAAAGGGAGAACTACAAAACACTGAGAAAAGAAACTGCAGAGGATGTAAACAGTTGGAAAATCCTACTATGCTCATGGATCGGCAGAATCGATATTGTTAAAATGTATATACTACATGATCTACAGAATCAATGCAATCCCTATGAAAATACCAACATCATTTTTCACAGATCTAGAAAAAATAATTCTACACTTTGTATGGAACCAGAGGAGACCCCATGTAGCCAAAGCAATCTTAAACAAAAAGAAAAAATTGGGAGGCATCAGTCTACCAGACTTCAAGCTATTCTACAATGCTATAGTAACCAAAACATCATGGTACTGGCACAAGAACACAGATATATACCTTTGGAACAGGACTGAGAACCCAGACATAAAACCATCCTCATGTTGTCATCTAATCTTTGACAAAGCAGACAAAAATATACATTCGGGAAAAGAATCGCTATTCAATAAACAATGCTGGGGAGGGGAATTGGATAGCCACATGCAGAAGATTGAAACTGGATCTGCAGCTCTCACCTCTCACAAAAATCAACTCACGATGGATAACAGACTTAAACCTAAGACATGAAACCATAAGAATTCTAGAAGAAAATATTGGGAAAACTCTTACAGACATTAGCCTAGTCAAAGAATTTATGAAGAAGACCCCCAGAGGAATCACAGCAGCAACAAAAATCAATGATTGGGACCTGATCAAATTTAAAAGCTTCTTCACAGCCAAGGAAACTATCATCAGAGCAAATAGACAACCTACAGAATGGGAGAAAATATTTGCATGCTACACATCTGATAAAGGGCTGATAACTAGAATCTATATAGAACTTAAGAAAATTAACAAGAAAAAAATAAAAAAAAAACCATTAAAAAGTGGGCAAAGGACATGAACAGAAATTTTGCAAAAGAAGACAGAATAATGGACAGCAAACATGTAAAAAATTGCTCAACATCTCTAATCATCAGGGAAATGCAAATCAAAACCACAATGAAATATCACTTTACTCCAGTGAGAATGGCTTTTATCAAAAAGTCCCAAAACAACAAATTCTGGCATGGATGCAGAGAGATAGGAACACTCTTACACTGCTGGTGGGACTGCAAATTAGTACAACCTCTATGAAAGGTAATATGGAGATATCTTAAAGAACTAAAAATAGAACTACCATTTGATCCAGGAATCCCACTACTAGGCATCTACCCAAAGGAAAAAAATCATTTTATAATAAAGACATCTGCACTCGAATGTTTATGGCAGCACAATTAACAATTGCAAAGATGTGGAAACAACCCAAGTGCCCATCAATACATGAGTGGATTAATAAAACGTATATGTATGCCATGGAGTACTACTCAACCATAAAAATCAATGGTGAACTAGCACCTCTTGTATTATCATGGATAGAGCTGGAGCCCATTCTACTAAGTGAAGTATCCCAAGAATGCAAAAACAAGCACCACATGTACTCACCATCAAATTGGCACTAACTGATCAACATTTATGTGCACACATGGAAGTAATATTTCTTGGGTGCTGGGCAGGTGGGAGAGGGGTGGAGGAGATGGGTAAATTTATAACAAATGGGTGCGGAGCACACTGTCTGGGGGATGGACATGCTTGTAGCTCTGGCTTGGGTGATGCAAAGGCAATATACATAACCAAAATGTTGGTACCCCCATAATATTCTGAAATTTAAA
>NW_012149730.1:4673632-4702107 GCF_000956105.1 Propithecus coquereli | reverse complement strand
TGAGGTTGCCGTGAGCTAGGCTGATGCCACGGCACTCACTCTAGCCCAGGCAAAAGAGTGAGACTCTGTCTCAAAAAAAAAAAAAAGATATCTCAAGGGTAATGAAAGAAATATATATAAAAAAAAAAAAGAAGTGGGATTTCTAGAAATGAGATAGTGGAGTCACATGGTAGAAGAAGCTGACCTGACAAACAGCTATGGATCTGACGTCTGGAGAGCATCATAGGTTAACACAGATGAAGTGTTTAACCTATTGGTGTGTTTGTCATGGAACACTGGAAAAGATAGCTTCGGCATATAAACATACACTTGAAAAAGGTCCCCTCCTCAATATATTATAATTTCCCATGGTTACCTCAACCCCTCAGGAATGTCTGAAACAGTCCATATGGTGGTGGCACAGAGAATCAGGGGGTAGAGCATTAAAGAGCGTGGCCCGCCCTGTGCTCAGCCCATACCTGGGTCCATGCAGTGACAGGAGTACATCAGGGAGCTGGGTCAGGGGTTTCAAGTACGACCCACAGAGCTGGGAGCAGTGGGGGACAGGATCTTCAGAACCAACTGCTGGGAGGATAACTCAGGAAAACCAAAAATAATCCCTCCTCGTTCTCAATATATCCTGAAGAAACATGACCCTTGATGGCATGCACGTAGGGGAAGGTGGGAGCACAGGGGTCTAAGATGAAGTGGATACTTATGTTACACATCCTTTCCTCTCTTCCCAACTTCTCTTAGAGTCTTCTCCAGCAACTAATACTGTACTCAAGAAAGGATCTGGTCTTAATTATTTTATAGTTCAGTGTGAATAAATTAAAATCAGTTGGCTTCTTTCTTCTGAAGGCTTTTATAGCAGTGAGTCTAGCCCTCTGCTGCCTGGGTTAGGGAAGGAAATTAATAATGCAATTTGAAGTGAACTACTGCCCCCACCAGATATTTGCATCTTAGATATCTCTAATGGTGAGATGATTAAAATCTTAAAACTCAGAAAGATATTTAATAATAATTAAACAGTGGCAAAATAGTGTCTGGGAGTATGAAATCAAGCCAGGCAGTCAGCCCCCTCACCTACAGTTGGGCATGGTCATCCCTAGGAAAGAGGTAAGTCCCCTGAACCCACAGCCTTCCCTTGGGCATTCCTGCTCATTTCTAAGAGTTTTGCTTTCATTTGGGTTGGCTTGGGACTTAAGGTGGAATCCGGGGATTACGATGGTTGGATTTATAAAATGAGAAGGGAAGATAAACTAAAGGGCAGTTGCGGTTTGACAGCAGAAATACATGTAAAGATTTGAATCCCAGTTCAGCTGCGCTTTCTTCTCTGCTGCCTCATGTAAAAAGTAAACACCATACAGTCAGGTACTTCCATTATTACCAGTTAGCTATTCACACTGCAGTCACTAGGAAAATTTATTATGTGTGATAAATCGTCATAAAATACTCCTTATATATACATCGACTTAGAATTGGTTCATACGAGCAAGACATAGGGATAGTGCTCTTCAAGTTATTAAATGTTTTCACACTTGCTTGACCCCACACAGTAACCCTAGAACAGGTATTACTGTTATTGTTGTTCCCATTTTCCAGATGAGCAACCCAAGATACAGAGTTACCAAAGATCATATTATATCACGGTTTTCAGACTTAGTGAAAGAAGACAAATTTAATATAAGAAAATTCAGAAGGTGATTACTTGTGTTACAAAAGGATCTATCATAGGAAATTTCTGTGTCCCCCAATTTAAAATATAATGTGTTCTTTGAGAAATTGAAATACTCACCACTAAATATGACAATTCTAAAGAGAAATGCATATGTACAGTGACACTTGGAATCAACATCACTAAATAGTTATACTCTTATGTCAAAGAAATAGAGATTTTTACAGATGTAAACTCACATTTCCTCTTGCCGGTAGTTCAACTCCCATTGTGGGTCACTCCCACTCTGAGCATAAACAACTCCCACTGTTATACCCACTATTATAGCCGGGACTCCTATATGACAAAGAGAGGCACAGAATTAATGATTTATCCAAGACTGGGATTAATTATAAAAGACCATTAGTGAATTATACATCTGACCTATTTCAGAATATATTGTTCTTTCCACCATGGACAAGACACTAAATGATCCCACAGTTGTAGGTCAACAGAAGACATAATTTTTCTCTAAGCGTTTTCTTTTCCCTTTTGGTGTTGCCTCTACACACAAATCCTATACTATTTCTGATTTCTTTGTAACTCTTACCACAATTTCCATTCTTAAATGGCATAGTTCCTCTTTCACTTGAATAAATTTAAATTTAGATATCCCTAAAACAATTCTTCCTTTGCTGGAAACCCAATAAATTTTTCAAATACTTTGTCTTAGAGAGTCACTCTGATTGTCTTTCTTGAAACATTTCTTTCAAAGCAGCTCGAAGTTAATTATTGGTGATCTAAATCTCAAATCAAATTAATAAAAAGAGATGTTAAAGGAAATTATCCTCTTTAAGTTAGCTTATCATGTATCTAGTATACCTGTCTTGATCACTTCTGCCTCCTTCACTGGAGTATAAGCTACTAGAAGAAAATGTTCTTAGTAATCACTATATTTTCTATCTTCCCTATCTCAAAGCCTGGTATTATTTGGCCCTCAATGGGTGTTTGTTTAAATTAAATGATGTGAAGTGAAATTAAACTGCTGAGTAAGTGGAGATGCAAACACTTACCCCATCCAATTAATGAGATGAAGAGAATGAAATGTCGAGGAAAAGGCTTCATGGTCCTAATTAGAAGGAAATAGAGCTGTGTAGCACTGAGTGCATTCCAGGTAAATGTCACTAACAGAAAATAGTGCAGTAAGGCAGCCATCGCAGTGCACGTGGGATTTGGAATGTCAATGATGTCTTTTGTGAGCATTTCATTATTATCAATGTCAATATTATTTATGTCACCATCACTTGTCTTCAAGTTCTTATTGGAATTTTCAATTCCAAACAGAAAGAGGAGGTTGAAAATCAGCATTGATGTACATAGACTGACTAACACCCAGGTCACTGAGGTTTTTCTGAGTTTCCTGAAAATAAAACAGTAAATATAAAAAACTAAATATAAACGGAACAACTGCAAAAATTAAACTCCAGTGAAATTGTAAGGAAACAAAGGAATATTATCACCCAGTGTAAATCTAGCTCATAGCACAGTGGGGCCAGCTGGTAAATCTGACTTGTCAATTATATAAGAAATTCACACTCTTATCTCATTTCCACAAATAAGTGAATTACAGGAAACAGGTTGATGTATTCTTTCTTGAAACTGTATTCTGATCAAAAATGATAGCTAATCTCCAAAGATGGCCCCTAGAGAACTCCACTGCCTGGTATTTGTGCCCTGTGTAGTCTTTTCTGGGGGCCTGTGCCTTGATTTAACTCATGGAATGAGACAGAAGGCCTGGCCACCAGGGCCGACTCACCCACTAGACACATTAGTGCTTAGGGCCCACAATATTTTTAGGGCTCACAACAATGTTTTAACTTCTTTTAAAATTAGAAGGAAAAAAGAACTTTTAGGTCAAAGAATATTAATATATTCATCTTTATACCAATGCAGTCATAAAATACAATTTTTAATCTTATATATGCATGAAAAGTCCCACAAAGACAAAAGTGCCTGAGGACCACAAAGGTCATAGCACGGCCCTGGTGGCAGCTTTCTCTCTTGTGCTCTTGGGAGTTCTGAGCCACCACGTATAAGTCCAGCCACCCTGCTGAAAAGACAACATGGAAATGCTCTGAATCTACAGGGAGGGAGAGAAAGATGCAGCTGCCCCAGCATCGTAGGTGAGCCTCCTGATGACTCCGGCCCCAGCCACCATCTGACTGCAGTCTCATAGGAGACCCCAGGAAAACCAGCAGAAGAATCCGGCCGAGCCTAGTCAAACCACAAAATCATTAGAAATAATAAACTGTGGCTTTAAGCCACTAAGTTTTAGGGCAGTTTTTTATATAGCACTAGATAATTTTTACTGTAAATTTGCAAGCATATACAAAGGCCATCTGTAGATAAGGCCTTAAATGGATTTTTTAAAATTTAAAATACAAAACTACATATTAGTAGATAAACTCATGTTTGAATGCAGAGAAAAAGACTCTTGAGTTTTCAAATGTAAATTATTTTTAAAATGCACTTACAAATTTTAAAATAAGGCCAAATATAATTTTAAAATAATTTCACATAACAACATAATACATTTCAAACAAAATTATATAATATTTAGCTCACATTACGTTTAAAGAGTGAGGCTTCCACAAACACTTTAAATTAGGTAAAAATATTTTAAATTTGTTGTACAACCTATTGCTATTGATGTTATTCTTTGAGTAGACTGATGATTACTATCTCTTCAAATAGCTGAATTTCACATGTATGTTTTCTGCAAGATTTCTCAGAATCCTGTTTCCACGTGCATCTCCCAAGGACCACACTTAGGGAAACACTTGCTAATTGCCAAATGGTCAAGATATTCTGAACAGTCCTCTTAATGTAAAACATGCCCAAGGAGTGTTTCTTCATTTAAAGATATAATTTTTGGGTATATAACCAAGTAGTCTTTAAAACTGCTTCCCCTCCCCCTTCTCTTATTTAATTAATGTATTTGCTCTAAAAGAAGAGCTTTTTCTCTGATTTTCTCTGAATGCTGGCCTTGTTACCAGTAAGGCAATATAAGAGTGTGTGTGTATGTGTATGTGTGTGTATGCGTGCGTGTGTGTGTGTGTGTGTGTGTGTGTGTGTATGTAGTGCATGTATATGTTCTGTGCTGGCCCATGTGCATATCTTCAGATTGGCAGAGAAAACAAGATTTCCCTTAATAAAGTTGATCTCAAAAGTGAGGCATGATATTCTCCTTTTTGTACATGTAATGTTTTCCTTATTGTTTAAAGGCAGATAAAACCTTATATCCCTTCTACTGACATATTACAGTTCTGTGTATACTATGCATTCTGTTCTATCCTAATGAAAGTTATAAAATCTTTACTCACTACTATCTAAAACCTTTTTAGACTGCACTATCTCTTGGAATAACCACTTCCCCAGGTTTACTGCTGTGCTTGAAGTTCTAACATTTTCAAACACCTCTCTATTCTTAATAACCCAGAATTGAATGAACAAATCTGTTTGCTCATTATCCTTTTATTATTTTATGACATTCCATCATGATCTCTCTCAGTCTTCGGATTTCCACACTGAATAAAAAAGCTTACATTCAAACAGAACTCAGTCCATCCTTTTGGTATTTTAGTTGAGATTTCCTAGACAATTCAAAATTTCATTGTCTATTGAAAGGTTTAAAGACCAGAACTGCAAAAAGTACTCAAAAGGATCCTTTTATATAAAAGTAAGATTAGTTTCTAATTTTTATATAAATTTGAACATAAATTACAATCCTCAGGAAGAAGAGATTATTTTCAAATAGCTGTTCCTTCTTACAGAAAATTACTATATAGATGCTCCCCTACTTACAATGGGGTTATGTCCAGATAAACCCATCATAGGTTGACAAGATCTTTAAGTTGAAAGTGCATTTTCAACTTATGATGGGCTTATCTGGATGAGACCCATGCGGTAAGTTGGGGACCAACTGTATTCCACGCATTTTTATTGTATAAGAACTTACCTGTGAACAAAGAAAACCTGTATGATTCAAGACTTAAAAGTCAATAAAATTTTGTCTTTATTTTTATTTCTTAATGAATTTGAGTCGCATTTATGATTGCAGAATTGTGCTAGGAAACATGTTGATAAAGGAAGGGGAAAAAATCTGATGACAAACAGAAGGAATGAGATTTTAGGCAAAAAAAAAAAAACAAAACAAAAAACTAGTTATGCGGCAACTGCAACTCATCCCCATGGGACCAAATAATTGTCAGTACAATTGTGGTGATGGTAGAAATACAAAGAGATAAATATGAGAAGCAAGTAATTTTACATGGCCAACTTATAATTACATAGAATTTTCCTTCAAGGCATTTACCATAGTTTGTAATTATATATTTGTTTGTGTATATATTTGTATAATGCATGTCTTCCCCCTGCGAATGTAAATTTCATAACAAATGGGAGCTTATCTGTCTTGCTGATAATTTTGTGTTCAGCTCCTCATACAGCAAGCACTCAATATAAAATTTTTAAATGAATGGTAAGAGACTCATTTAATGTGAAAGGAGAAGAAAAATCAGAAACAATTCTGGCTCTTTGGAGAAATGTCTGGTTTGGTTTCCAGGCAGAGAAAGTGAAAGATGAACCCAATCACCTCGCTGTGATTGAAATAAGGAAGTGCTTAAAAAGACTGAGACATCAGAAAACAATATGAAGGGGCTTTCTCTGACTACATTGGGAAGTACGCTTTTTACAAAAGAATATAGCAAATAAATATAGAAAGAATGATAAACTAGAAAAGGATCATTTTTCAACCACTATGTAATAATTTGTTGTGGTAAGGATCATCAGTGAATACCAAAATTGTGGAGTAAAAGATAATTGGGAGACAGGATACCACACGGTCTCAAAGTAGCACCCCATATTTTTGACATAGGAAAAAAATGAACCATTAAAAAATGCAGAAATCTGGCAGACACCAGTTTAAACAAGGACTCAAACTTACAGCCAATAATGGGACAAACTGATATGCCCTTCCTGTGTCACACTAAAAAAAAAAAAAATTCAGTGATGTAGTAGTCCCACCAAAAATAGTTAACCTGCATCTATCTAATCACGAGGAAAATTTCAGACAAATCTTAAATTGTAGAACATTCTTCAAAATAACTGGCATATTTTCCTCCAGTATTCCATGAAATAAGTTTTCCAGCCCTTGAGTATCTTCTTCTTCTCTCTCTGGAAGACTGATGATCCTAAGGTTCTCTTTCTTTACATAATCCCACACATCTTGAATGCTTTGGTCTTGTCTCTTGCGTCTGAATTCTTTTTCTTCGTCTGATTTGTTCAGCGCAAAGACATTGTCTTCAAGCTCTGAGATTCTTTCCTCTGCATGATCCATTCTGTTCTTGAGGCTTTCCATTGTATTTTGAAGTTCCCTGAATTCCTCCTTCATAGACAAAATTTCTGTTTGGTTTTTCCTTAGTATTTCAATTTCTTTGGAAAATTTTTCATTCATTTCCTGGATTGTTCTCGTGGTTTCTTTATGTTGGGATTCTATTTTCTCTTCTATTCCATTCAATTTCCTTACAATCCATAATCAGTTTACCTGACTTCAAGCTGTACTACCAGGCTGTAGTGATTAAAACAGCTTGGTACTGGTACAAAAATAGAGACATTGACCTCTGGAACAGGATTGAGAATCCAGAGATGAAACTATCTGCATATAGTAATCTAATCTTTGACAAAGCTGACAAAAACATACACTGGGGAAAAGAATCTCTTTTCAATAAATGGTGCTGGGAAAACTGGATAGCTACATGCAGAAGACTGAAACTAGACCCCTACCTCTCACCTCTCACAAAAATCAATTCAAGGTGGATAACAGACTTAAACCTAAGGCATGAAACCTTAAGAATTCTAAATGAAGATGTTGGGAAGACCCTTTCAGACATCGGCCTAGGTAAGGAATTCTTGAAGAAGACCCCCAAAGCAATCGCCGCAGCAACAAAAATAAATAAGTGGGATCTAATCAAATTAAAAAGCTTCTGCACTGCCAAGGAAACTATCATTAGAGTGAATAGACAGCCCACAGAATGGGAAAAAATATTTGCTCTCTACACATCTGATAAAGGGCTGATAACCAGAATCTATCTAGAACTCAAAAAAATCAACAAGAAAAAATCAAACAACCCCATCGACAAATGGGCAAGTGAAATGAACAGAAACTTTTCAAAAGAAGACAGAATAATGGCCAGCAAACATATAAAAAAATGCTCAACATCTCTAATCATTAGAGAAATGCAAATCAAAACCACAATGAGGTATCACCTAACCCCGGTAAGATTGGCCTCTATCAAAAAAACACAAAACAACAAATGTTGGCGAGGATGTGGAGAGACAGGAACTCTTCTACACTGCTGGTGGGACTGCAAATTAGTGCAACCTCTGTGGAAAAGAATTTGGAGATACCTCAGAGAGCTAAAAATAGAAATACCATTCGATCCAGCAATAGCACTATTAGGCATCTACCCAAAAGAGCACAAAACATTGTACGATAAGGACATCTGCACCCGAATGTTTATGGCAGCACAATTCACTATTGCAAGAATGTGCAAACAACCCAAGTACCCGTCAATCCATGAGTGGATTATCAAAATTTGGTATATGTTTACAATGGAATATTACTCAGTTATAAGAAATGACAGTGATCTAGCACCACTTACATTTTCCTGGATTAAACTTGAGCCCATTATCCAAAGTGGGGCACCACAAGAGCAAAAGAACGGGTTCCATTTGTACTCACCATCAAATTGGTATTAACTAATCAACACATAAAAGCACATATCAAGACAACATCTATTGGATGCTGGGGAAGGGGGACGGCGGTGGGAGGAGGGTGGAGGAGGGAGGAGGGGACGGGTATTTGTATACACAAGGAGTGCAATGCGCATTACCCGAAGGATGGACATATTTGAAACACGGACTTGGGGGGAGGGGAACCAAGGGCAACACACGTAACCTAAACATCTGTACCCCATAATATGCTGAAATAAAAAAAAAAAAAAATAACTGGCCTTAACACTTCAAAAATTTCAATGTCATGACAGACCTAAACAAACACAAAAAAGACAGAGGAATTCTTCTAGGCCAAAGGAGACTAAAGAGACATGACAGCTAAATGAATTGAGGAAAAAAAAATAGCTATAATGGATATTACTGGGACAATTGGAGAAATCTGAATATGGATTGTACATTAACATGATAATATTTTATTAATGTTAAATTTCTTGAGTGGAGAGATGGTATTATGCTAATGCCCTTGTTCTTAGGAGATAGATGCTTGAAAAATTTAGAGATGACAGTCACGATATGTACAATTTACTTTCAAAATTTCAGGAAAAAATAAAAGAAGAGATAAAGCAAAATATTAATAATTAGTGAATCAAGGTGAAGAGAATATGGGTGTTCAGCATTCTCATTCAATTCTTCTGTTTTTAATTTTTTAAAATAAAACATTAGGAAAAAATTTAAATAGCAATACTTTCAAAATAAAAAAATTCTGATTCTACACATCTGAGAAAATAGTCATGAAGACATTTAGGAGACTCTAAAGGAAAGATGAGTTTATCTTGAGACATCTTGAGTATGAAAGGAGAACCACATGGAAAAATGCTCAGTAGACCCATTTACTCTATAGATACTCCTTTACTATGCGCCAGGTACCGTGCTTGGCCCTGAGGATACAATGATGAAAACAAAACAAACTCCAGCAACAAAATCAGGAAAGGTCACTGCCCTTATAAAATTTCATGCTGATGGGGAAAACAGACAGTAAACAAATAAACTAATAAACAAACAAGCTTCTAAAAGATTACAGACAGTTTAAAATGTGGCATTTGACAAAAAGTAACAAGTGAGATACAAAACGGGACCGTAAATAAAGGAGTCAAGGTGGACAGAGATATGAGTTTATAGGTGATTACTTAAAATTAGTTTTTTCAAAAGAACTATGGAATTCATAAACTTTCACCGTTTGAAAAATTTATTGTTGAAAAAACTTTCACCATTTGAGAACATTATGTATTTTAAAAATTATTTTCAAAAATTTGCTGTTTAGCAATGTTTCTTTCACAAATGCAAATTGGTAGGCATGGTTCTATTCAACACTAAGGAATTATAGAGTTGATGAGCTGTGGGACCACATTAATTTTACGTGACAAACTGGTAATTACATGGCATGTAGTTTTCTTTCAAGGCATTTGTAATTATATATTTGTGTGCGTTTCTTAGCCTTTGCAGGCCCAAGTGTCCTTCTCTGTAAAATGAGCACATTAAACTAAATCTCTGAGTTCCCTTCCAGTTCAAAGAGACTGTATTCTAATGAGAATATGCTGAGAGTAAATTATATCAGGATAGCAACTCCTCTTGTGAAAAGAGCCTGCTTCTCCTCTTACCTGGTGACAATCTGAAATATAATTGTAAGAGCCAGACCAGGAATGGACAGGGCACATCCAATGATGGAGAAAACGTCTAGTGATTCAGGATACTGATAACCCTTTATGAAAGTCTGAAAAACAAGTTAAGACTCATATTTTTAAATAACCATTCCTGAAATGTCAATGAAGGTCAACATCATGAAGAGTTACATTGGTCAAAATCACCAGATAGTTGTCAGATATGTCTTCTTTTTTATAAAGCTTTTGCTATATTTAAAAATGAAATACATTAGGCCCTTATCTCCAAGCAGTGTACTAATGCAGTTAGGGAAAATATACAGATAAGAAAATCTACACATACTCAAGTCCCACAGTCGGTCCTGAGGAACCTGCAGATACAAAAAGCCAGCCTCCACATACAGGCTTCCCATCCTGCAAATCCTGTATTTCAATCTCCGTTCGGTTGTGGATGCAGCACCTGCCAGACAGAGGGCTGGCCATTTATCTGTGTGTAAGTGGATCCACGCAGTTCAAACCCTTGTTGTTCAAGGGTTAATTGTATATACTTTACCTTGATAACTAAAATCAAAGTTGTTTGAGTTAGATCTAAATCGCCTAGAGTAGTTACATTTATCAATTACATTATTTTTATCTATAACCATAATCCAAGCATATATAAGTTTATATACTAAAAATAAAGTTGCAGAAATTATTTCCATGGATGTGGAAAGATATTCATATGATCCTCTTAATTTTTTAAAAAGGAGGTCTCATTTTTGTGTAATGTATCTATATCCCAGTATGTTTGTATCAATGCACAGAAAAGCATAGAAATCTGTTAAGGTAGAAATAGTGGGGTATTCATGGGGTAGTTGTCAGGTGGGTATAATATACATAATTCAAAGGTAGTCATGGTGGGTACAATATATATAATTCTCTTTGCTTGTCTGTACTTTCTGATTTTTTAAATTGTTAAAATTAGAAAAGCAATGTATGCTTATTTGTAAAACATGAAAGTAATATAGAAGCATAATAAAAAGTATATGTTCCTCTACCCTCTGCCAGCTACCCCACACTATATTCTACATCTTAGAATCCTTTTTTCCAGAGTTGACTGTCTTTAATTGCCTAAAATTATTATCCATGTCTCTTATACAGATTCTATTTGTTAACATAATAGGATTATGCTTGAATTGCCATTGTAACTTTTCATAGATATTTTCCATGTAAGTATATTAATTGTTTAATAGGTAAAGTTTCATACTTTATGCAATGTGTATGTACTGCTTTTATAAAAATAGAATAAAAAATAAACATTTTTTAAAAAACAAAAATATATTTCTTGTGTGTAGTACACCAAATAGTTGCACAAAGAATCATAGAATGCATAGATCTTCAAATCTTAAAAATAATCTATTCACTCAGAGCCTATGAGCTCTTATTTTACATATAATTCTAATAAGCCTTTTAAAAAAAATTGCAACGCCAAACTAATTACAATGTGGGTAGGCAGGCATTGAGGCTGACTCAGATATTAGTGAGAAGACATAGCTGAAAGCCTGACCTCAAAGAAGGGGAAAGATAACTGTGACAAAATAGTCTATATCATTTAACATGCATAGCAGCCTGAGCTTTATTTACACAGCTATTCAACAATATTATGACTTTAAGATATCAAAGAAGTTAAAATTTTATCTTTAGTATCTTCTGATGGAGAAAGTAGATCTCTCTGTAAGTTGAAAAGAAATAATTTGAATCAATTAAAATAAGAGATGTTTGATAATTAAAAAGAAAACTATAGTTTCTTTTTCAGAAAAAAAATTTAAAAAGCAAAGCTCTATACTTTGATAATCCAGGCTGTACCAGTATATTCTACTGATCTCCCCTGGCTTCCCAAATATGACTACATCATAGCTACTGAGGAATGAAAACATCTGCTTCTCTCTTATAGCATTAATAGCTCCTTAATAGGGGGAAGACACTCTACATATCTCCTCATTCCATTGCATATAAAAATATTCTATCGAGTATATAAACTGACATTTTTGGTTTCACCAGAATAACAGGTTTCTGGAATTGGAACAAACAGAAGCTCCTCTTCTTAAAAGAGTCAGCCCAAGAACTTTAAAAGATACACATGCAGCTGCACAGCAGAGCTAAGTGGATCAGTTACTTGCACAGCAGAGCCTTAGAAGTAAAAGAAGTAACGAATACATAGAGGTACTATGGGACAAATTGAATGCGTTCAAGAGCTCTTCCTTTATATCTTCTAGCAAAAACTTAGTAATTTGAATGCTTTCAATGGAAAAAGCTTTATATAACTGATTTAAGTTGTTCACATGTAGATGAGTTTGTATTAAACCTGTCTCTAACACACAGCTATACAGCTTCACATCCGGCCACAGCAACTTTATGCTTTAGAACATGTGAGTGAGTTGAATGTGTTCCCTTCCCATTATTAAATACGTGGTGCTACTCTCTCTAACCTAAGACCATATTGCAGAAAGCTCTATTCTGCTTGCCTTTACCAGCATGTCCCTTTTTAGTCCTATCACTCCATTCCTTATTTTTCTGTTTAATCTGTGTTGAGAATCCATGTAAATGAAACCCCAAAGGTACTTCCAATGAGCACATACTAGAGTTGTGAATAAAGAAAATTCTTGTCTGGAAAGAGATTGCTGTGTACTGCCTTACCATTAAAACGGCAAAGTTAGTAGTATGGTTGCAGCGGCAGTGCAGGAATCCATCAGGGCCCTTGTCTTTGTTACAGCCGTATGTGTCCCAGTCCTTTGTTGAAAAATTCCAATAGACACAGGCATAGGAATGGAGCTGGAATTGTTGGTTGTACTGTGAATTGATAAGAAAATTACAATTACTGATTTTTTGAATTCTCAAGTGGGTAAAAAAATCAAATAGGATAAGCTAGTAATACAAGAAATCAGTAAAACATGTACTAAGCATTAGTATCTTCATTATAGATCAAGGAAGGGGAAAGGATATAAAATTCAAATTAGTTAACTTTGTGTTTAGTTTGATGAAAGATATGAGTAGGTAGAACATTTAAATGAATACTTCAAAGAATCTTTCAAAGAGTTTATATATATATTTCTTTTACCCAAACTATCCCTGCTTTTGTAATCAAGATTGGTCTGATTTTTTTTTTATTTCTGTTCATGGAAACACTCACCTTTGGACTAAAGACCATTTCAACAGAAGTACTCTGAACTTGCTCATTTTCATCAGTTTTGCTTGAGATAACTTTTTGACTAAAATTTGATTTAGTTGTAAAAGTTTTTGATTGGAAAAGCTTGCTGTTTTGATAAACCACAAAGCCACATGCTTTGGTGCCACCTGTGTGTGGAGGGAAGACATTAACACCAATAAATGAACCTGAGGGTAAACAAGAAACAAAGTAGCGTGTCATTGCTGCTTAATATTCAAGTAAAGTGCAGTAAAAAATGTTTGCTGGCTGAACCTTTACTTACTTGCAATATGTAACTAACATATGGCTGGCCATTCCACCCACATTCATTTTTTTTTTCCCCAAGGTTCAACTTCCTTACCTTCTATATGAAACAATAATTTGTGCTTAATCCACCTCCAGGAAGTGTTGCAAGGATCTCATGTATAAAGTCAGCAGAAGAAACGGCCATAAGTATACATTTTAACCGAATTAATTCCCTACACTGTGCTGTCTTTTCTAGGTGATATAAGGAAAACACTGGCAGTGACACCAGCCCATTTAGTCATGTGATTTGAAAGGGAGGCAGGCAAGGCCCAGACAGTCCCTAAATTGTCCTGCATGCCAGGGACAACTGCCGGCTATGTTGGTTGTTCCTTCCTCTACCTGGAGAGAAAGGCATAGGCTGCTGGCTTTTGTTCATGGCACACTGCCCTCACCAAATTGTTCCTCCTGGATGCTAGATGACAAAGTTAGCCCTAAAAATGCAGTAAGGCTTTTTTTTTTTTTTGAGACAGATTCTTGCTCTGTTGCCCGGGCTAGAGTGCCGTGGCGTCATCCTAGCTCACAGCAACCTCAAACTCCTGGGTTGAAGCAATCCTACTGCCTCAGCCTCCCGAGTAGCTGGGACTGCAGACATGCGCCACCATGCCTGGCTAATTTTTTGTATAAAGATTTTTAGTTGTCCAAATAATTTCTTTCTATTTTTAGTAGAGACAGGGTCTTGCCGTTGCTCAGGCTGGTCTCGAACTCCTGACCTTGAGGAATCCACCCGCCTCGGCCTCCCAGAGTGCTAGGATTACAGGCGTGAGCCACTGCGCCTGGCCAGTAAGGCTTTTTTTAATTCTTTTTTTTTTTTTAAGAAAAGAATGATATAAAATTCAAATCCATAGAAGTATATAGATTTTAAAAAATGAGAGTTCTGCTCACCCCTTCCTCAATCCTACAGTATTACAGTATTTTGGTCATTTATTTTTAAAAAATCATTTTTATAGATATTAAGATCCATTAGAAGAAATTATATTTACTATTATCTTTAAATTTTAAAAAATCTTCATAATCCTAGATATATCTTCTTGAGGTTTATTTATTTATATTCTATCTCTCTCTCTCTTCCCTTGGTCAAATTTGTTAGAACCTTGTTTATTTCATTAGTCTTTCATGGAATCAATTCTTCATTCTGTTGACCAAGTCTAGCATTTGTTAATTTCTATTTTTCTTCATTTCTACCATTATATTAATTTCTTCCTTCTAGTTTCTTTACATTTATTTTATTTTTATGCTTCTTTAGCTGAATGCTTACATTTTTTAAAGGACTTTCTTTCATTTTCTAATACATTTATTAAAGTATTTACATTTTCCTTTAAATGCTTTTTTGTCCACATCCCGTAGGTTTTGTTATGTGGCATTCTCATTGCCATTAATTTTCAAATAATTTGTAATCTGCACTTTAATTTCTTCTCTACCAATGGTGTTTTTAAAATTTCTAGTTGGAAAGGATTTTGGCTACTCTTTCATGGTGCATTTCTGGCTTTACTACATTGTGGTCAGGAACTGTGTTCTACATAAGTTTTATTTTACAAAATTTGTAAGCTTTTCTTTGTGGCCTAATAAATGGTCAGTTTTACATACTCCATAGATATTTAAAAATAATTTTTATTATCTGTTTCCCATCTACCAACAAAAATCAGACACATGCAAATATATATAAAGGTTGAGTTTATTAGTCATTTTTGTCAACTTGATATTTAATTCCTGGGATAGTTGCACTAAAATCTCTATCTATGGTAGAGTTTTAATCAATTCTTCATGTTAATTCCAATAATTTTTGCTTATATATTTCAATGATGTCTTTTTAGAGGAAAAATTAAAATATAGATATTTTCAGAGATTAATAACTTTTGTCAATATAAAAACATGTCCCTTTCAGTCCAATCAGGGTCTCTGTCTCTTTAGTGTTTTAAACCCATTTGACTATATTGATTATTTATATAGAATTAAAAAATTAGATTGATACCTTTCAACAAACACAAAAATAAATTCCAAGTACACTGAAGACCTAAAAATGAATATAAACACTAAAAACATTCAGAAGAAAGCATAATAGACTATCATGATGACTTTAGAATAAGGAAGGATTTCTTTTAAAAAGACAAATACCAGTTATAGAGGAAAAGACTAACATACTGGGCACATTGTCATACTATAAATTAAAATTTTGGTATGAAAAAAGACTTCAAAAAGATAGCAACAGACTGGAAGGAAGACATTTGCAATTTACATAACCAACAAAGAATTAGTATTCAGAATTTATAGAGAATTTCTAATGACCAATAAAAAAAAGACCAACATCCAATATAAAAACAATTACAGTGTTTGAACAGGCAAGTCACAGCATGGAAAATCTGAATGTCTAACGAACATATGGAAAGATGCTCAAATCAAGGGGAGAAAAACTGAACAACAATGTCATACCATTGAGCTTACAAGCTGCAAACGGAAAATAACACTATACTTATCAAATACGTAAAAGTTAACAAGCTTGACAACACACATGGATAAACATCCAAAATGGGATGTTAAGTATAAAAAAAAAGTTCTAAACAGCATGATGCCATTTATGTAAATATTTAAAACACCACCAATAGGATATTTTGTTTATGGATACATAAATATGCAGCAAACGTTTAAAGACCACCATGAAAATGACCCACATCAACTTCAGAAAGATGTAATTACTGGGGAGGAGGGATGGGAAGGAACAAGCAGAGGGCTTCAGGTGCAGCTGTAGTACCTTCTCTCTCTCTTTTTTTTAGGAGGTCTAAAGCAAATATAGCCAAAATTTGACATCTGTTACCTTACGTAGGTGCTGCTTACATTATTTTCTATACTTTTTTATATGCATGAAATATTTTAAAATTAAAAGAAAAAAATACAGAAGACCATAAAAGACTTAGATTCAGTCTGTACCTTCATAAAGCATATGACCAAAGCAAATGGGAGAAAAATTCCAGAGAATGCCACAGAACACCATGAATAATACCTTTCTTCTTTTTCAGTGCTATTATGAATTTATTCTTTCTAAAATATGTACTTTCTGGCACTACATTTTTTATTTGAGGAGAGAATGTAAATTTATATGTATTTGATTTGCTTTTTTATTTTTAGATTCTGAAAAATACAACCATTTCAAGTCATGCATGAGAATTTCTGAAAGGCCTTATGCAAGATGATAGGGAGTCCATGTGGGCACCATGTAAAAGAGATAACCTAAAATTGATATACTACTACTAAATGATGACTGTGCCAATGGTATGAACTGTTCTAAGAGTAGGCCTGCAGGAGGAATCTGAGCCTGTGAGTGTCATGCCACTGGTAAGTATGGGGAGTGACTGAATATTTATTAAATGTGTAAGTGTGAGACAGAACCACTTTAGCAAGATTTTTTGTGAGAAAACAGATCTGTGTGCTGGGCCTAAACCTTTCAATTGTGCTATCCTTCAGAGGGTTTTTGAAAAGAAAAGAAAAAAAAAAAAAGAAATCATCTCTACCTATTACCTAAAATAGTAGAGTTGAGATTACCATAATATGTCAGATATACTCAAATGCAAATTATTCAGTATAAAACTAAGTAGACATTATTTCTCATTCAGCGGATTTTAAGTTATAAATTCCAAGAATTGGAGTCTGTACTTTTTAACATAACACAGTTTGAGACCTACTTTTCGGGGTGTTAAGCAAGATTTGAAGTTCAGTCTGTCCATCTGGATTAAGACTATCCACATTCGTATGTATAAACATTGAACCAGAAACTAGAGACTCACTAGTTCCTACGAGAAGAAAAAAAGTAGAATTTTAAAAGTCTACATTTTAACAAATACAGCATTAATTAACCATAACTGGTAGTGGAGTACTCTTTGCTATTACAAGTGTACAAGACAAACAGCTTACCTTTTTGCACAGAGAAGCGAATACTTGTAGGCCCCCCAGTGCCTTCTGAAGAGAAATTAGCTGACTGTATGGCTATATTAGGTTCCACTACTGATTCATTGCCCAAAGACAAGGAATAAGTCTCCATTTGCTCAAGAAGCCTGCACAGAATAAAACATAACAACTTAACATGCTAGAGATTTTTGTCATAAAATCAGAGGTGTGTGCTGTCTCTCACATTATAGTATAAAGGCATAAACACAGAACTCATGATCAAGACAACATTGACAATCACCTAGAAATAATTGGTTTTCTTGCTTTGTTATATATACTTTCAATAAAAGTTCTCATGGACCATCCTCGCCCAAGACTGTCTTGGACATAGATGCCAGAAAGGTGGAATTCAAGAATGACAGATTTCCCAATAGAAAGAGTCTGTATTATCAATATGATGCTCTTCACACAGAAGGATGGTGTTGCCACCCGCCATCGGCCAGGCATGCACTTCTACTTGTTTCTACAATGGTGAGAATTGATTTCCATTTATTCAACTCCCTCATCCAGCCACTTCCCTTGGGGTCTACAGTGTGTCTGGTGAGTTGTTGGTTCCTGAGGTGACAGTTCACAGGGAACCACAGAAGAGCAGAACCCAGAGCTCATTGCCTCAGCTGTAAACTAAGCACCACAGGTTTTCACAATACTCTTTCCTACTCGGCCTAAGTTCAAAGATAGATTAGATGGAAGCGGGGGGCGGGGGGGTGGGCGGAGGGGACCTGTCAATTTGATGTTCTCCAAAGAAAAGTCATAAGAACTCTTTACTTTTTCTTGTTTCCTATAGATATTTGAACAAGCTCTGTACTTAACAAATCCTCTGTCTCTAAGTTAATCAATCTAGTTTTCCCAGAAATGAAAGGATTTCATCAACATGTAGTTGTTCTGTATTCCCAATGTTTATTTCTGTCACTAAAATATCTTTTCACTTTCTCCAAGTGAGATAAAAAAAGGTATAGTTTAAAATAATTGAGGATTACTTTATAAAGAGAATATAATCATCATCTGTACAGAAACATTCAAGTCAGCTCCTCTGTTTCAAATGTTTTCCTTTCATACAATCATTTTCTGAGTTTTCAGGAATTCACACTATGTATTTCCCACATAGTGAATAACAGTCATACCCTAGAGCTGCTTTTAGTGGGATGAATGCCTAACAGAACTTCAATCTGCTGAGAGCATCATTCACCAAATAATGTCTGTTGAGTGACTACTGAGAGGTCAGCACCCTGTCAAACACTGAGGATACCAGCAGCTGCTCCCTCAGGCATTCACAGGCTACAGGGAAAGATGTGCTCAATTTATTGGGATGTTTTCCATGTTCACAGGCGCTTTTAAAGGGTTGCTCTACCCATAGCTATTTCTAAGGCCATTTTTTCTTCCATATGATTCTTCCCTCCTTTTGCCATGACTGATGAGATTAGAGATGGGTGCCTTCCCCAGAGTAGCAGGGGAAGGCTAACCATCAACTTAGTACAAATGACTGAAAGATGTCATCAGATTCTTTGATGCAGAAATTTTCCAATTAGTGCAGCAGTTATATTGGCAAAGTCATGATTCAAAGGGGACGAGGGAGCTTATGATATCATTGTAAGGACAAATGTAAATTAAAAATGAGAAGCTAATTCTTCCTGTTGAAATAGGAGAAGACCCACAAACTCCTTTACTAAGATCTGCAAAGCTGACTTGGACCCTCAGTCAACTCCCTGCTCCAGGGTCCACAAGGCTGTAAAAGAAAATAAAATTTCAGGGCCCTCTAAATTTACTATGCCAAGGAAGAAGTTAAGCCCTGGAAACTGAGTCACATAGCATATTTGCAATTCTGCTTCTTAGATTATAGATTAACTCTCTTCTTCATTGTTCTTGTTCTGTAAATGACTAGGAGAGACCAGACCTCCCCGCTTCTAATCACTGATCTTTGTTATAGATTAACTGCCTCCTTCATTGTCCTGTATCTAACACAGTCCAGATGATGCAAAATATCTCATGACTCTTACATCTTCAATGTGTAATGTTAAATATACCGTTCCCAAAAGAAAAAGTGCACCTCGACTAATCAGATCATTGTAACTATGCATTAAGCCTTGTATAGAAAAATGTTGAAATTCTGTTAACTTTCCCTAAACTTTGTCTGTAGAAACAATCCCAAGCTTCTACACTTTGACACACTGACTTCCATTTTTTGGAATATGTGCTTCCCAGGCAACCATTCTCAAACTTTGTGCTTGAATCAACTCTTCAAACTACATTCTGACCCTTTTGATTATTTTAGGTTGACAAGGCCAGCTATATTATGATCCTATTCTTGAGTTCCCATGAGATCCCATATGCCTCTTTATTGATCAACATACTTTGAGTGGGTATCTTATAACCAAAGAAGGCTAGCTGGAACAGAAAAACAACATAAAATTAAAATGTAAATGTAGAAGGTAGTCAGTGTTAGGGAGGCAGTTTGCATTCCCAAAATTAGGTAAACCAGGGCAATTACGACTTTCAATATGACAGTAAAGTTCTAAGGTTATAGATCAGCCTTTGCAACCAATGTTCAAAATGGTGAGATGAAGCCCTAAACTCACTGATTGTACTATGATGCCCCCATCAGCAGAAACCCTATCCACAACTCCAGAGCTCTGTGTACTTTAACATTCTGCCTCTTCGCACTTTAGAAAAAGAGAATGGATGCTAGAGAACTTTACTATGACAGCTTGAGATGGCTGAAGCTGCTGTGGAGTCTTTCTCCCCTGTCACTCTTCTCCCTTTTATTATCACCCTCTCCACTTCTCCTTGTAAGGGTAGAAGGGGAATTCAGTAGCTAAAGGACACAGAGAGGAAACTGTGAATGAAAGAAGCCAAAGTGAGATGGATGACTAAGGCCTGGTGGCTGTCAGGAGACCATGCACCTAGCCTTGGTTCAAAGGATGGAGTTTGGAAAGCAAGGGTTGCCCTGAGCAAAAATGTATTTATTTCCCTGTAGAGAAAGGAGCATGGGAGGCGACCTCTGTCGGAAACTCATCAAGAGTATTCTTCTGAGGAGAGCTAAGGGGTTGGTGACCTGACTTGGGGGCTAGAGGCAGGTGAAAGCCTTGTCTAAGGGAATAAAGGAAGGATCTGAGTCCACGAGAGCTTATGCAAAAGATCACATGGCAGAGGGTAAACTGGTAGATCATGGAAAATAGATATGTGGGCTAGAAACTCAGAGTGGGAGGAATGAGGAATAGAATGTCATTATAGCCTTTTATAGTTCAATGTGTTCTATATTTTAAATTTTTTATTTATCCTCTAACCACCTCCTTTGAAGCCATTTGTATCATATCATACATATAAATCACATGAAATTATTTTTTCTTCTACATCTTAAGCCATTAGAATTCTTAATTGTTTATTGTGAGGAAAGTGTTCCCATCTGTATTGTGACCTGTGATGTCCTCAGCCAAATTCTACAGCTTCTCTTCCCTCAGCTTTCTCACCGAAAACATGCACTCCTCCCCTTTTCCTCTAGCTACTCTCTGCAAACACGAAGCCTCCAGCTCTGAAGGGAGCCCACTCTGGCTCTGCCTCTGTGTTCACAGATGAAGTGGTATATGTTGCTTCCTGGCTCCAGGGGTGGTTGTGGCCTGGGAGATAGAGAGTGAGTGGGGTGATTTAGGTTACAGCTTGTTTTCTAGCCTTAGTTGTCATGGCCAAGAGGCAACTTCCAGGCAGGGCCCATGGCCACTTTCTTCTCCTACTTCAGGAAAAATGAGAGGCGTCCACACTCCCCACGAGAAGGACCCATACTCTGTTGAAAATCTGAAGTCACAAAATACACCAGTAAAGTGTTCACACAACTTCCACCACCACCTCTCAGAATTACAGTCTTTTGAGTGCTCTATGTTGTGCCTTTGTGCTTTTTCTACTTTGAGGATTCGACACTAAAGAGGTACTGGTTAGAATCATTAGAAAACTGAGAACGACTTCTAGGAATTTCTCCTAAGGAAATAATGCATCATGCAAACAAAGATGATGTATAAGAATATTGATTGTTCACAATATTAAAAGACTTGAAGCAATCTAAATGTCTGGTAGCAGGGAATTGGTTAAATAAATGTTTATTCATACTGTACAGTAACCTAAAATTATGGTGTAGATGTATAGATATTTATATAATATATGTTTATATAAAAAAGATTTTTGTAACGTATTAAGTGACAAAAGTGAGTTATGAATAAATACGGTATGTTTTATATATACATACACGCACACAGAGAAAAAATTTGGAATACATACCAACAGGTTACTAAAGTTACAATAAAGTTAAAAATTTTGCTAATCTACATATTTTCCTATTTTTCTACAATGAGTATACATGTTTACTTAAATTTAAAAGGGGGTTTAAAAACCATATAAGGTAAAAATACAGTGAATCCTAGTGAGAAGCCTCTATGAATAAAAAGTACATGAGTTTTAGTTCAAATATACAACCCAAAGTAATCCATAACATAGGAGTCAAAAAGAGAGAAAGCAGATAGAATAGGATTATTGTTTTTTTTTTTTTCAATGTAGTGTTGGGAAAGCAAAAGAAAGTTTAATCAAAATACACCATGGTCTTGGAAAGAGAGAGCTAAGGTGTGGTTTAAAGGCCGGCAGTGAGTCCTGCAGAGTGAGCTGTTCTCTGCAGCTGTGTGCATTGGGAAAGGAGTTGGAAGAGGTCCTGCCCTGCATAGAGGTTGCCTCTCGGCCGTGACAAACTAAGGCTGGGAAAACAAATTCTAATCTAATCCCAATTACTCTCTATCTCCCAGGCCACAACCACCCCTGGAGCCAGGAGAAAACACATACCACTTCATGTGTCTGCATTCTAGAGGAATGAGCCAGTTATTGTATCCATGAGAGAAATAAAAGGCACCCCGGTTAATTCTTTAACCAAGGAAAGTAAACAGCACTTTGTCAAGTTTTCTTCCAAATTAAAATTGTGCTTACGTTGTAAAGGTATCATCATCATCATCAGTGGCAGCAGCTCTTTGAAAAACATCTTCACTGGCATCTAGAAGTTGACTCACTGTTGTTACAGCAACTTTTTTTGCCTGCCAAGGAGAAGGCACCAGTCATCATAGAAGATACATACACATTACCATCATCATCATCATCATAAATTATTATAGTAGTGAGTGGAATCACTGGTATGATAATCTAGAGGGAAGTATTTTACAAAATTAAAGGTTCAGTTTTTGATCTACATAAGACAGCAGAGAGAACCAAGATAAGGCAAAATGAAAATATAAATCAAGGTAGTGAATTTAGGAGGCTTAGGTCCCTGAATTCAACCTCACAGCAAGACCTTTCACAGAACCTTCACCACACCCCCAAGAACACAATGGCAAATGCCTGAATACAGAAACAAGGAGCAAAATAAGAAGAGTGCAGTGCTCTGGTTGTTAATACTTAGCATGACTTAGTCATACTTAGTGTAACTATTATTTTTAGTAACTATTGGACTTAGTAAGATTATTTTTCATTTTCTTACAATCAAAAACTCAGGAGTATGTCAGAGAGATGATCTCTTGCCATTTGATTACTGTTTAACCGCCCTCTTTGGGGATATTGAGCCCCTCTGTCTTTCCTGGCTAACCCTTCCATAAATTCTACATTTGGTGGTCAATATTTTTCTCTTTCTATCCCGTTTTTATTAACTTATGACTTGAATCCCATCTACTTTCACAAAGGACTTAAGGGAACATAAGGTACTTTTTTTTAAAATAAGACATTTAAAGGGAATGGAAGAAAGGAGTAGCTATTTTAAGGGCACGCTGATATTCAACTTGGAGACACTGGGTCAGTCCATATTTGGTGGTTTATAGCCCTGCTTGACCATAGCCAAGCTATAGCAATTGGTAAATGTTGCATATACTTCCTTGTTTTCAGGTACCAGAGTTTAGCAGGTTATAATATCAGAAATGTGAACTAGGCTTAAAGTTTTCAGAAAGCCAATACCAAAATGCAAATATGCTTATCAGAAAGGGATCACAGTTTAAAATAGCATGTTCCAAAATAAGTTCCTTGAAACACTATTTACTTACAACAGAATAGGGATGATGAGGACAAATGCAATTGGTAAGCATTTTAATAAGGTGACATAGATTTATTCATTCCAGGACTTCCCATATTTAATATAACAATGGTCATCATGAGTATCCTGAAAGAAAATATTTGGACAAGAAGCCCTTTTGTATTTCTTTGAGCATCTGTCACAAGGGCTGCTCTGCAAAATGGTTTTAAGCCACTTAAACGATGCCCAAATCCATATCGTGGAATAAGGAGTGGTGTTCAGGATGTCTGTATTTGTTTCCTAAATGCCCTCTTTAAAAAAAAAGTCTGTGAGCTTTACCTTAGGTGAAGCTTTTCGAGATGTGTTGAAGATCTGTCCAACCACTCTAGTAGCAGAAGTGATGTTCTCAGCGGTTAATTTACTGGCATCAGATGTTAAAACCTGGACTTCGGTAGAAATATTATCAAAGCTTGCCGTGACACTATCTACCTGTTTAAAAATTAAAAAAAAAAAAAACTAGGTTTATCTCTAAACATTTTGCAAGTGACTACAGGTAAATAAGATGGAATTAGCTGAGTTTCAATCTCCTGAACATCACATCTCCCCAGTTTTTTGTGTCTGCTTCTTTCCTTGCCTAAAGGACAAAGTATATGCAGGCCAGTGGTTTTCCCAGCCTTTACTGTCTGCCAGGATTGATTAACTATTACGGGCTGCCCTACCTAGATGGGAGCTACTCAAAGTGTGTCCAGGGACCAGTGTTAGTTCACTGTTTGTTACAAAGTCCATAGGGTGATAAGCACAGAACCTGAAAGTCAGTGGTCAAATACATACATAGGAATTTTATGCTGTTGAATTTAATAATTTTAAAAAAATTGGTTCACCACATTCAAAAATCTTGAGTAAAATATAGTAGATGATGAAACAAACAAAAATTCTAAAAACTCCTCATGGTAATTGTGAAACCTATGAGAGAATGTACTCATTTATAAGCAGGTTTCAAAACCTCTACCAAATGTACCATTTTTCCAAAGACATTGTGTTGTGAGGCTAATCCATATTGTCAGTAGCGAAGCTGGGTGTCAATGTGTGTGTGTGTGGGGCGCGGAGACTTAGTTTTCACTAGATGGCAGCATCATTTCAAAAATCAAACCAATGTCACAGGCTATTCACACTTGGGGAAGAGTCAGAAACAATATCCAATCAGTAGACAGGAACAAATAACTGTCTTATTTAATAGCCAAGTCCTTGCTATGTGCTAGGCACTTGGCTAGATGTTTACAGATGTTATCACATTTAATAAGCAAAACAACATTATAGGGTGGGCACAATGGCTCCCACCTGTAATCCCAGCACTTTGAGAGGCCAAGGTGGGAGGACTGCTTGAAGCCAGGAGTTCAAGACTAGCCTAGGCAACACAGCGAGACCCTGTCTCTGCAAAAAATAAGAAGTCAGCTGGGCATGGTGGCATGCACCTGTAGTTCCAGCTACTCAGGAGTGAGGCAGGAAGATCACTTGAGCCCAGGAGTTTGAGGTTGCAGTGAGCTATGATTGGGCTACTGCTCTCCAGCCTGGACAACAGAGCGAGACTTTGTCTCAAAAAATCAAAAAAGACAAAAAAAAAACGAAGAAACAAAAAAATGACATCGTGAGTTGAACACCCTCAGTCCCATTTAAAGTCTCAAGAGAAGTGAAGTTTCACACAACTTGGAAGTAGCAGAGCTAAGAGTCAAACACTGGTTTGTCAGACTCCAGAATCTGCCATCTTTCCTCCAGTCTGTGTGGTTGGCAGCCACCTCCACACCCCAGCTCCCATCCTCGCCTTTCCCTCACCCTGCCCATCTTTGATTAGGAAACCAGTGTATACAGTGTAGACTTTATAACCAAGATAAGCTCCATCACTTTTTGGCTGTAGTCACTTGGCAAAACACTTCACCTCTCAGATCCACATTTTCCTCATCTAGAAAATGAGTATATTAATACCTATCTGTGGTGTTATAAGAATTAAATATGATGAACCAATAACATAAGTAAAATGTCCAGCACAGCACTTGGCATGTAAATGCTTAGAAATTACTAATAGTGTTTTCAGCCATAATTATAATAAAATCCATCTCACAGAAGCTTTATAAGGATTAAATGAGATAATATATGTCACATGCCTGGCACATTAAAGGACCTACATAAAGGTATATTGCCTCTATCTCCCCTTGCTCGGCCCAGAGTGTTAGCTCTTCCATGCATACACATTTGCGTATGTGGTTAGTCAAAATAATTTAATCTGCATGAAAAAATATCTAGTCATATGTACTTTTCATTTCACCTGATCATTGATACAGTCCTGAAACCAGCGTCAGGTTTGGAGTTTCCTCCTGTCTCAAAGGGTCTTTGGTTACAGTTTTTTGCTTTTCATTCTGATCTGGGAGACCATCAAAAGACCTTTCTTTGGTCTCAAATGTCAGGGATCTATTTTCAGTCAAAACTTCACTGGTCTACAAAGATGGGGCCATTTAATATGTGCTATAGATTTTCACTTGCTGAAATTTGCTGAACAAACATATTCAACTGTCCTTTTTCATAAACAGATGTCAACTTAAAAAATAATAATAGTTTTAGTCACTAGTTTTTGTTATTTCTAATTTGAGCATTTTAAAAACATTGATTTGACCATCAGGTATCTGAAGAACAGAGACTTTACACAGAGTCAGAACTTCTCCCAGTTGCCCATCATGTGGACCATATGGCATACCTGCTTTTCCAGGGATTCCAGATTTTCATTGCAATTTCCTAATGTCACATTTTGTAATTCTATCTCTCCATATTCAGAGAGACCACACAGCCGGATTGCCATTGGACTGCCCGCTTTAATAAAAAGAAAATTAAAAAAATAACGGTGTTTGCAAATGACCACAGCAACCACCTGTACCTGTACACATGTCCTTTTACAATGTGACTCTGCTGCCCCTCCCATCAAGAGGTAAGGGCTATTCCTCTACTCTCTGAGTCTGTGCTGGCCTTGGGACTCACCTTGACCAACAGAACACGGTAGAAATGTGTACGTTCCAGAGCCTACACCTCAAGAAGCCTTGAAGTTTCAGCCTTTACCCTCTTGAAATGCTGTCCTGAGACTGTCATGCAAAGAAGCAGGTCTAACCCACTGGAAGATGAGAGGCCACATGGGGGAGAACAGAGGCCTCCAGCCAACAGCCAGCACCGCTGCCCCAGAAATGTGAGTGAGGTTGTTTTGGACTTTTCAGCACAGCCAAGCTGGCCAGCCACGGAACTGAGAGAAATCTAAATCTTTATTCTTTTAGGCCAACAAGTTTAGGATGGTCTGATACACAGGAATAGAAAAGCAGATCAGACAGTTACTACAAGAATATTTTAGGCAGATACCACTTGTCTCGATTTTTAAATCTGGAATTCAGAAGACCATTTGTCTGTTTCCTTCTTTTGATGTCTGTAAGCAAGTTTACCTTCTAACAATTAGGGACATAATAGCTTTCAGTGGGATATGATGGCGGAATACTAAGCTAAGAGACCAGACCCATGTGAAAAATTTCTACTAGATATTGAATTATATGTTGGTCTTTCCTTCCTTATGCAAATCTGGGTAACACCTGAAAGGCAGCGAGTTCTATTGTATTGCAGCACCTATTAGATATTTGGTTGGTTCTCAATAAATGCTTGCTGGGTCATTTGGTTTATTTCCTAGGATTATCACTTGAGCCTCGCTACCTCCCTGTCCTCTTATAGCTAATATTGAAGTAGCTTCTATAGATAAAATCATAACTAGAGGGATAGCTGGCCAGAAGGTGAATTTTTCCTCCAGACCAGCTTTGAGCAGCTGCTTCTTGGGGCAACAACTAGAAACGATAAAACTAGAGATTACTTCAACAACATTTAAAGTAGAAGATTAGAATCACCCTTAATTTATATGATGGATCCACCTCTACTCCATGTCATAATGAAAATTTGTAACATATATATAGGATATAAATAAATTTTAGGTGGCCATAGGTCAAGTTCAGCAGTTCATCTTTTCCTCAATGTTACCTACAAGTATAAATATCCGTACTTAAAAATAATTGAAAAGCATTTTCATCATTTGCTACATAAAACTGAGTAATTAGAAGTATTCTTAAAATAAAACTGAAAGTTAATTTGCCAACAGTTAGATCTGTAAAATTATATTATGAGCTCAGTCTGAAATTCAAAGGCAAATACATAAATATGTTTTAATAATAGTTGTTCAGAAAAGAAAAATAAATAACCAAAGGAAAGATGGTGATTCTCTCACCCCCTAAAAGTAATATATTATCAATCAAGTGTAATGACCCTTCATGGGTATATTATTGACACTTTTACTCTTCCCTATTCAGTAGCACACAGTTATGTTTTGTAAGTTGTATCTGCTTTATAAATCATTATGAAATATGTAAACATATAAGACATAAAATTAAGATAATAGGTACCCACTGCATATCATATAGTATAGTATGGTATATACGGTACATGTACTAAGTACCAATATGACTGAACTTTCCCTTTTACCCTCTGAACTCTTAATCAAGATGCTGGAAGACCCTATGTAAAGACAAGTAGTATCATGAATACTTGAGTAAGCATGATATATGTGGGTAGAAGCAATTTGGATTCTACAAATGGAAAGCAGATCTACATAATCTCTTAGAATAAATAAAGAACCATATAAGAAAGCATTTCATGTAATTTATTCAATGTTTCAAAGATCCCTTGATATATACAAAAATATCTACATGAAATGTGACATTCTCCTAGGATTCATTACTGACATCAGTTCTATCATTTTTTTTTTTTTTATTTCAGCAAATTATGGGTGTACATATGTTTAGGTTACGTGTGTTGCCCTTGGTTCCCCCCCCCCCACCAAAGTCCGTGTTTCAAATATGTCCATCCTTC
>NW_012149730.1:4658589-4661816 GCF_000956105.1 Propithecus coquereli | reverse complement strand
AGAAAATCCTGAAAGCAACCAACTATCAGCCCGGATAGTTTTATGGGTGAATTAGCAAAGAAATAATATCAATCTTATATAAACACTTTCAGAAAAGAGAGAAAGGAAGAAACTTCCCAAATTATTTCATAGTGCCAAGATAACCCTGATACCAAAGTCTGACAAAGACAGTACAAGAAAAGAAAATTACAGGCCAATAAACCCCATTTACACAAATGCAAAAATCCTTTAAAAATAGTAGCAAATCGAATCCCACCATATACTTCATGACCAAGTGAGATTTATCCCAGAAATGAAAGGAATAGAAAATAAATTAATCTAATTTACCCTATGCCAGAATAAAGGGGAAAAATTATATGATCATCTCAATAAATGCAGGGGACAAAAAGCATCTGAATTAAAAAAAAAAACTCCCAGCAAACAAGGAATTAAAGGGAACTTGTTCAAACTGATAAAAATCATCTATGAAGCACCTACCACTAACATCATGCTTAATAGTTTAATATTGAATGCTTTCTCCCTAAGGTTGACCAAATGAGTTCAGTATGACACAGCCTGACAATTTTTATGCCTAAATAGAAAAGATGTTTGGAAAAACACATACCATTTGGTGTATCCTTGCCACATGTTTGCAAGGAAGGTCCATATCTGCCCACTGCAATTCTGGAAAAACTCAAACCCATATAGGTACTATTTTCACAGAAATTAGCTGTAAAGAAAAGAAAAATATATTTTTTTCATTACAAGTTCTACTCTTCTTTTTCAAATTGAAACCAGATAAAAGTCAAAGTTCAGAACGTCTGCAGTGTAATTGGAAGGGTAATAGAACACACTGGCCTGTGAGGAACTTCAATACTTTCCTCTCTGCTTGAGTTACTGCCACTAGAATAACTAGTATGTTAGATAACAGATTCTAGTTAAAACGTGCACAATATATATCTGGGTAGAGGTGGAATGTGAGCATTGACACATCAGCAAGGAGAGTGTATCAGACTAGGTGGAATCTTGAAAATTAAAAATATATAGCCTACAGTGGTATCACGAGAATATGGCTCAAAGCAAAAGGGCCAAAGTCATGGGGTGTGTGGGATACACTGGCTGGTAGGAGTCTAGGAAATGATAGGAGTGGGCTTCCAGGGCTCTGGATCCTAAGCAGAGGGCATGAAGTGTGCAGAGTGTTGTGAAACACACTTCAGATCAAGAAATACCCTTGAACTTTGGTTCTAAGACAGCATTGATTGATATCAAATGACTAAGTTAGTAACAACTTTTCAGGGAGAAGGAAGAAAAGACAAAAACTTAATATGAGTATATACTTGGATAGGAAGATGAATCTTAATTTCAGAAAATTTGAATAGTGATAGAATAGTGATCTCTGAAATAGGGTATTATGGCATATCATCAATTGAAAGAACCTGAGAGAATATCACCCATTGCCCTGGATTAGACATGCAGCCACAAGGAAACACAACTGTGAGTTTGCATAGAAACTTGATAGTCAGAAAACAGACAAGGAATAGTGAATATACAGGTAAATAGCCCAAGAAGAAAACTCGGCTTTTACTATTGAACTGATAAACACATCTTAAACCATCATTATTATGCCTACTGTTTCTGTAATCATTAACTGAAGCTTCCAGAAACCTTGCTGCTCTTCTTATTAACACAACAGTCACCTAAATCTCACACCCCAGTAACTTACCAATTGTACATCTCAGTCCTTTCCACTCTTCTGTACAGACACATCTGCCATTTTCCCAGGTTCCACCATTCCTGCAGAACTCTGTAGGGGTGCTTGATGGGGGAGCAAATGTTCCTAAGGAAATAATAAATAACAGAATAGTATGTGAACTGGCTGATTAGTTCCTCCTTTCATGCCTGTGGCCATTTAATTTCTATATGTAAAACCACGGTTTTGAGTATCATTGCTGAGAAATATCCTTTTTAATATCATCATAAACAAACATATGCAATGAGAATCTACACAGGATGTACAATGCTTACTAGATGTTATGGACAACAAAAAAGACATATCTGAAACACATAACACTTTGACCAAGGACATTAAAGCCCTCTGAGAAAGAGAAGGTGATACAGATAGCAGATAGGTGATAGATAGATAAATAGATAGATCAACAAAGTCAACATAAAGACTTATAAGTACTATAAGAACACCAAGGCAAGATATCAAAGACAGAGGTAGCCCAGTCAGGGAAAACTTTCCAGAGAGGTCATATTTGAATTGGATTCTAAGATTAAATCTACAAAAGCCAGATGAACATGGGTGACCCAAGTAGGTAGGATACAAAGTGCAAAAATCGCAAAAACATGGAAAGTTCTTATGTGTCCAAGGAACAGAGTAGAGTTTAACATATAGCGTTGGTTCTCTGGAACAATAGCAGGACATACATTGGATTGTGAGGGGCTTTATAGACCAAGCCAAGGAGATTTAATCCTGAAGGAACCATAAAGTCTTAAAACAAGGGAGGGGCATAGTAAGCAATGTTTTCAAGGAAGATACCTCAGGAAGTATGGGAAGTGACTGTGGCTAGGAGGCCAGGAGAGACAGTTGAATGAGGAATAGGACTAAAGCAGTGGCTCTGAGGAAGTTAGGTGTCCAGAGATGTAGGACGCATATCTGAGAAAGGATTGTTAGGATCTAAAGACTGGTTATTTTGAGTAAGGGACAGTGGAGTCTCTAAATTGGAAAACAGAGTGGATGGTGAACAGATTAAGTAAGCTTAAGAATACAGAAGGCAGAGTTCCAGTTCCAACAATGATGGAGTAAATTGTACCATATTAACCTTTCCGCAGATAATTATTTTAATCTCTGCAGAAAAGATATTTAAAAAAAAAAAAGCTACCTGAAGGCACTGGACAGCAATGAAAGAGAGAAATTAAATGATATTCCAAGTTTATACAGTCTCTCTTCTAAGGGAACTATCCAGTCTATATGGCAGAAGTGGCTGGAAGCCACAGTCTTAATGTATGAAGACATGAGAGGAATATGTTGGGTCTACTAGAACAACTGGGAATTGAAGGAGGATATCCCAGAATGGCAGGAGCCATGTGGAAAGGAAGCTCAAAGGCTGTGTATAAATTACCCTCAAATCTGTAGAGAAAAAGATGGAAAAAAATAAACAGAACTTCAGGGATCTACAGGACAATATTACGTAGTCTAACATATATGCAATTGGAGTCCCAGAAGGGGAGAAGAGAAGGAATAG
>NW_012149730.1:4614514-4657258 GCF_000956105.1 Propithecus coquereli | reverse complement strand
AAATAAAGAGCTTAGAAATAGATAAAACATATATGGTCAGTTGATCTAGTTAAAAATGCACGTAGGTTGTTATTAAAAAGACAAAAAATAACAGATGTTGGTGAGGATGTGGAGAAAAGAGAACTCTAATACACGTTGGTGGGAATGTAAATTAGTACAGCCTCTATGCAAAACAGTATGGAGATTTCTGAAAGAACTATAAATAGAACTACCATTTGATCCAGCAATCCCACTACTGGATATCTACCCAAAGGAAAAGAAATCAATATAGCAAAAAGATACCTGCACTCACATGTTTATTACAGCACTATTCACAATAGCAAAGATATGGAATCAACCTAAGTGCCCATCAGTGGAGCACGGATAAAGAAAATGTGATATATTTATACAATAGAGTTGTATTCCACCATAAAAAAAAAAATTAAATCATTTCTTTTCAGCAACATGGATGGAACTGGAAGCCATTATCCTAAGTGAAAAGAGCCAGGCACAGAAAGTCAAATATCTCATGTTCTTACTCATAAGTGGATGCTAAAGTATGTGCACATATGGACATAGAAAGTGGAATGATAGTGTAGACTTGGAAGGGTGAGGGGGTAAAGGGGGTGGATGATGAGGAGTTAGTTAATGGGTACAATGTGCATTATTCGGGTAACATACACACTAAAAGCGCTGACTTGACTATTATGCAATCCATGCATGTAACAAAATATCACATGTACCCCATAAACTTGTACAAATAAATGAAAATGTGCCAATGCAATTTAATTGAGAAAGAAAAATTTTTTCAACAAGTGGTGCTACACTAACTACATAAATATATCACACTCAAGACGCAATTTGAGATGGACCATAGACCTAAAATCAAAAAACTAAAACTATATTGCTTCTCAAAGAAAACACAGGAGAAGGCTGGGCATGGTGGTCATGCATGAAATCCCAGCACTTTGGGAGACCAAGGTGGGGGCATCACTTAAGGCCAAAAGTTCAATACCAGCCTGGGCAACATAGTGAGACCCCAACTCTATCTACAAAAAAATAGAAAAATAAGGCAGATATGGTGGCACATGCCTGTAGTCCCAGGTGCTTGAGAGCGTGAGGCAAGAGGATAGCATGAGCCCAGGAATTCAAGGCTACAGTGAGCTATGATTGTGCAACTGCACTCCAGTCTGGGCAACAGAGCAAGACCCTGTCTCAAGAAAGAGAGAGAGAGAAAGAAAGAAAATATAGAACACATTTGCAACTTTAAGGCAGACAAAGATTTTTTTAAAGTATCCAAAAAGCACTAAACACAAGAGAAAAAAATTAATAACTTGGCCATAATCAAAATTAAAAACTGCTACTCATCAAAAGACACTGTTAAGAAAATAAAAAATGGAAGCCACAGACTGGGAGAAAATATTTGCAAAACATGTATCTGACAAAGGAATTGTATTAGAAACTAAAATTGTAAATCTAGCTGTAAATTATTAATAGAATCTCAGTTTGTAAATTGTTAAGAATACAAATAGCATGCTTTTTCAAATGGGCAAGACTTGAACTGACACTTCATTAAAAAGATATATGGACAAACAATAAGCACACGAAAATGCTCAGATCTTAGTCATCAGAGAAATGCAAATTAAAGCCACAGTGAAATACCATTTCACACCCCACTAGCACAGACTAGAATACATCAATAGAACAGAACAGAGAGTCCATAAATAGACCCATACAAGTATAGTCAACTGATCTTTAACAAAGAAGCAAATTCAATAGAGAAGAGATAGTCTTTTCAACAAATGTTGCTAGAACATTTGGACAACCACATGCAAAAAAAAAAAAAAAATGAATTTAGAGACAGAATTACATCTGTCATAAAAATTATCTCAAAATGGGTTATAAACTTAATGGAAAATTCAAAACTACAAAACTCCTAGAAGATAACAGAAGAAAATCTAAGTGATGTTAAGTGTGGCCATGAATTTTTAGATGCAAATACTAAGAAAGTCCAACGCATGGAAGAAAAATGTGTAAGTTAGACTTCATCAGCATTATTCTGAAATTGTTGTTTATACTTCCCATATTTTATACTATCGTCAAGTCTAAGACAAATAGTATGAGCATTTACATGTAGGATGCTTTTAGTACTTTTTTACCATTTAATGATTATAGTTCTATTTAGGTATTTTTTCTTTCTTTTGGTGTAATTTTGGTCATTTATATGTATTTAGAAAATTGCCATTTAACCTAAGTTTTTATATTACTGGGACAAAGTTTTCCATGGTATTTGTTTATGATTTTGTTAATCCTACTTGCTGTGACCTTTTGATTTTTGTGCATATTGCTTAATTGTGCCTTTTTGTATTGATGAACCTTGAAGATTTATCAATTTAACTTCATCTTTTCAAAAAACTAGCTTTTGTGTTGTTGATCCTCATTCTTGTTTCTTTGATTTTTATTCCATTAATTTGTTTGTTGTTATTATTCCCAAACATACTTTCTTAGAATATACTCTTTTTTAACTTCTAAAGATGGAATGCTTAGATCGCTATTAAATAATTTTCAGTATATCTGGCTTTTTAGTATGTTCCCAAAGCTATAAACGTCACTCTAAGTATATTTTTAGCTGTGTCCACAGTTGTGATATAGAGTGCTTCCACTGCAGTTTTAAATATTTTAAATTTTTCATTTGATTTCTTCTTTGAATTATTTAAAACAATTTTTCTCATGTAAGGTATTTTCTTGGTTATTTTGTGCATTGCCTTGTAGTACATTGTAGTCATAATGTAACATAATCTATAAGGCATTGATTCTTTGGTACTCACTGAGACTTTTCCTGAAAATAATGTGCATTTTCCATTTATTGTGGCAATGCTAATGCATAAATCCACTAGATCTTGCTTGTCAAATGTGTTTTTCAAATTTTGGAGTCCTTATATATCTTTTCAGCTTGATCTGTCAGTTTTTCATAGAAGGGTATTAGATTCAATCACCTTGATTTTAAATTTTTATATTTACCTATATAATATTGTTTAGTTTTGCTTTATATAACTCTATGCTATTTGAGGCATATGGGGACAGGATTATGGATTCTTCTTTTGTTGAATTACTGCTTCTGTCATTAAGTAACGAAACTCTTATTCTTCACTATGTTTTTTGCGTTAAACTCTATTTTTAATATTAATATTGCTAACTCAGATTTCTTTTGGTTTTGTTAGTATTTGCCTGGAATTGGCTTTGTCATCATTTTGTTCACCTTTTATGTGTCATTAAATGTTCAGTATTTCTTATAAAAATCATGAGCTACATTCTGTTTTGCTTCAAAGATATACAGCATGGCAATATTTTTCTTTAAACAGATGAGTTTAATCTACTCAAATTTATTGTGTTTATTATTTCTACTATGTTATTTTGTGTCTGCCCCTGCTTTACTGCCTTCTGTGGTATTGTTTGTTTTCTTTTGTTTTATTGCTTTTCAGCATTTTAGTACCATCTTGTTTTTAAATCTCCTTCAATACTGGCCTCTTAAAATGTACAAAACAGTCTATGTCTATTTAAATTTACCAAAAACCCTGTCAGTTTCTTTGTTTCTCATCATATCTTATGGGGCATACCGCAGAGATACTGGGGCTTCGATTTCAGACCACAGCAATAAAGTAAATATTGCAATTAAATAAGTCACACAAGTTTTTGGTTTCCTAGTACATATAAAAATTATATTTACACAACACTATAGTCTAATTTCTAATTGTGTGATAACATTATGTCTAAAAAAAGTACATACCTTAATTAAAAATACTTTATTGCTGAAAAATGCTAATAATCATCTAAACCTTTGGCAAGTTGTAATCTTTCTGCTGGCATAGGGTCTTGCCCCAGTGCTGATGGCTACTGACTGATCAAGATGGTGATTTCTGAAGGTCAGTGTGGCTGTGGTGATTTCTTAACATAACACAATGAAGTTTGGTCCATTAATTGACTCTTCCTTTCACAAAAAAAGTTCTCTACAGCATGTGATGCCGTTTGATAGCAATTTAAAAAAAATTTTTTTTTTTTTTTAGAGAGAAAGTTTTATTACGCTGCCCAAGCTGGGCTTGAACTCCTGGGCTCAAGCGACCCTCCCACCTCAGCCTCCCAAGTAGCTGGGATCGCCGCAATTCAGTCACATCTTCAGGCTCTCCCTCCAATTCTAGTTCTCTTGCTATTTCTACCACATCTGCAGTACTTACTCCCTTAAAGTACTAAATCCCTCCAAGTCATCCATGAGGTTTGGAATCAACTTCTTTAAAACTCCTGTTCATGTTGATATTTTGATGAACTTCTATACATCATGAATATTCTTAATGGCATCTAGAATGATTAATCCTTTCCAGAAGGTTTTCAATTCACTTTGCCCAGATCTCCATAGCCTTACAAAATGTATTTCTTAAATAATAGACTTGAAAGTCAAAATTACTCCTTGATCCATGGCCTATAGAATGGATGTGGTATTAGCAGGCATGAAAATATTAATCTTCTTGTATGTCTCCATCAGACCTCTTGGGTGACCAGGTGTATTGTCAGTGACCAGTAATATTTGGAAAGAAATATTTTTTTAGTAGGTCCCAATAGTGAGCTTAAAATTTTTAGTGACCATGGTGTAAAGAGATGTGCTGTCATCCAGGCTTTGTTGTTCCATTTATAAAGCATAGGCAGAGTAGATTTAGCCTAATTCTTAAGAGCCATAGGATTTTCAGAACAGTAAATGAACACTGACTTTAACTTAAGGTGACCAGCTGCATTAACTTCTGACAAGAGACCCTGTCCTTCAAAGCTTTGAAGTCAGGCATTGACTTCTTCTCGGTAGCACGAAAGTCCCAGATGGCATTTTCTTCCAGTTGAAGGCTATTTCATCTACACTGAAAATCTGTTGTTTAGTGTAGACACCTTCAGCAATTCTCTTAGCTAGATCTTCTGGATAACTTGCTGTAGCTTCTACATCAGCACTTGCTGCTTCACCTTGCAATTTTAGTTATAAAGACAGTTATCAAGATGGTTCTTTATAACCATCAACCAACCTCTGCTAGCTTCCAATCTTTCTTCTGTAGCTTCCTAACCTTTCTCAGCCTTTATAGAATTGAAGAGAGTTAGAACCTTCCTCTGAATGAGGCTTTGGCTTAAGGGAATGTTGTAGCTGGTTTGATCTTCTATTCAGACCAGTAAAACTTTCTCCATATCAACAGTAAGGATGTTTTGCTTTCTTATCATTTGTGTGCTCACTGGAGTAACACTTTTAATTTCCTTCAGTAACTTTTCCTTTGCATCTACAACTTGGCTAACTGTTTGATATAAGAGGCCTAGCTTTTTGCCCGTCTTGGCTTTCAACATTCCTTCTTCACTAAGCTTAATCATTTCTAGCTCTTGATTTAAAGTGAGAAACACTCGACTCTTCCTTTCACTTGAACACTTAGTGGCCATTTTAGTGCTATTAATTGGCCTATTTCAATATTGTTGCGTCTGAAAGAATAGGGTGTCCCGAGGGCAGGGAGAAAGATGGGAAATGGCCAGCCAGTGGAGTGGTCAGAACATATACATTTATCAGTTACGTTCGCTGTCTTACATGGGTGTGGTTTGTGGTGCCTCAAAACAATTGCAATAGTAACATCAAAGATCACTGATCACAGATCACCATAACATATGAGATAATAATGACAAAACTTGAAATATTGCAAGAATTACCAAAATGTGACACAGAGATGTGACGTGGGCACATGCTGTTAGAAAATGGGACAGATAGAACTGCTTGTCATAGAGTTGCCACAAACCTTCAATTTGTAAAAAACACAGTATCTTTGAAGTACAATAAAACTGAAGCACAGTAACATAAAGTATGCCTCTGCTGTATTCTTTCCTTCTGGGCTCAATTGCTTGCTTTATGATGAAATAGTTCTTTCATCTAGGGTCTATAAGCAATAGACTCTCCAGTGTTTATCTGAAAATGCTTTTTAATTTTTCCCTCACTTTTGGTTGTCAATTTAATAAGGTATTGAATTCTGGGTTAACAACACTTTAAAGATATTTTTCCACTGTTTGCTAGAATTTGTTGCTCTGATAAAAAGTTTTTTCCTTGTCTAATTCTTATTCCTTTTGGAGGGATCTTTCTTCTGTAGATATCTTTTAAATATTCTTTACCTGATATTCTATAATTTTACCATGATATGGGTTTTGTTTTTCTTGCTTGAGGCTCAGTCATTCTTCAATCCAAAAAAATTTTCAGTCATTATTTCTTCTATATTGCCTCTCCCATATTGTCTATTCTATTCTGAAATTTCTGGTGCACCCGGTTGGGATCCAGCCTTCTCTACTTCAAGTTTCCTAATCTTATTGTCATAGTTAGGATCTTTTTATATGCTGTGCTGAATGACAGGTAATTTCTTCAGCTGTCTTTTCCATTTCCCTAGTTTTCTCTTTAATGGTTTCTAATCTCCTTTTTTTTTGAGACCTTTTCCCTGACTTGAGATCTAATCTCTTTTTAAACCACTCATTAGTTTTTTATTACTGTATTTTTCATTTAAAAAGTAGTATTTTGTACTTTTTCAAATTCTTTTTAAAAATAGTATCTTTTTCTTTGGTTGTAATTAATTTTTCCCCTATATTTTAACTTTTTAATCATTGTAAACATATTTTATGTTCCTGTTCAGATTATTTTGTTATATCCAGTTCTGAGAGGATTAATCCTTTTGATCAGATCTGATGTCTCTCCAACATCATGGTTCACATGTAATTTTGGATTATAAACTCATCTTTGCCTTATTTATTATTCTTCCATTAGACTTTTATGGATCCTATTTATGAAAATATTTCTATAGGAAAATTTCTTGATTACTTATTTTATGATCCTGGAGCACCGTCAGTAGTAGTTTTAGGATAATTTCTCACTGAGTATACAGGTAGGACAAATTTAGATTTTATGGCCTGGGGTTTCAATTATTTGTAGTGACTTTTTTTTTTTTTTCCTTTACTCATGGCCCTGAACAGATGATAGTGTTATTTATTGCTTCTCTGGGCTAGTGAGAAGAATTTTGCTAATCTTCTCTTTTATGGTTGAACCTACTCCTTAAGGCTTCAGGTGTTATGCTGGTGGCTCAGGTCCAATTTCTCCAGCTCACACAGGATGGAAATCATGCCTTCTGTCCCCATGAATGCACTGAAGCCACAACTTCTAGGGCTGATGCCAATGCCTGCTCACCATTATAGTATTGCACTTTCTCTTTGTTTCTGCCCTCTGGAATTTCCCTTCAAGAAAGAAAGCCTGCTTATATGTTTGAATTATGTCTTGTTTTATTTACAACTTCTATATATTTGTAAGCAACAAAGAGACCTATCCATGTCTAGTCATTCTGGCTTTTTGCTGTAAGTCAAGAGTCATTTCTTACATTTAAGAAGTATTTTGACAACCTTTAGAACAAGGATCCTGGCTTGTATTTCCAGATCTTCATATAATGGTACAGTTGAATAGAAGGTACCCAACAGCCTGGCTGACTGACTTCCTTGCCACTTGCATTTTGATTGAGGATATCTAGTTTAAGCTGAACTATCCACTCCCGTCACAAACACATATTTAACACCTGTGCTACCACTTCAAGACACTAGCCTCTGAAATATCTAAATTATCCACAAAATATAGCAAAAGTAGTATTGGTATCTTTAAGACTCTGTATTTTACATAAAGAACGTAAGACCCGGAAGGATTAGTGCCTTGTTCATATCACGTAAATAGTTTTAGAATTACAGACTCAAGAAAAGTGATCGCAGCTACTTGTTAACCCAAACTCCCCATTCTATATAAAGGCTGAGTGGTTTGTTCCAGATCAGTAGTTAATTGAGAGCCAAGCAGCTTCTGCACTCAGATCTCCATAGTACTCACCAATGCTCCTGTTCCGTCCTCACAGTGCCTGCCTTTACCACAGGGAGAGAGAGCACCAGCTTTGTTTTATTTGAGGATCCATACACTGGAATATATTTAATGGCAGTATTTTTCTTTTATAACACCAGTATGACAACAATATTTCCTACATTCCTTTCAATTGTAATAAGTAATATTTCCAGAAATATTAGCCCTATTTTCAGTGCTTTTTCTACACTTCTTGGAAGATCAAGTGCAGATCATATATGACACACACTCATACTGCTTGAGAAAGTAGCATAAAGTGATATTAAAGATTCCAAATGGAAAATAGGAATTTCTTCTAAAACAGAAAAATTTAAAATCCACTTTGAAAGTTTAGTTTGAATAAGTATCAAAATAAAAACATATTTCCTTAGCCAAAGAAATTCCATCTAGAGATCTTTCTAGTATATGGCTCAGTTTTTTGGGGTTTAAAATTCAAGCATCTGTCATTTGTCCCAGATCAGGAATTTGAAATATTTGGGTGAAGATAAAGTTAACTCTTAAACCAGAGGACAAGGTTGAAAAAAAAAAAACCCTGAAAGATGTATACAAATAAAATACACGTAGTCTTTATTTCAGGTAAAGTTTATCCAGTATTAATTACTTGGTTAAATATTTCAATAAACTGGTTTAAACATTTTAATAAACTTTTCCACTGATGGTGCAGTGTAGTATAAATATTGAAACCAAATGCAGGAAGATAAGACAGTTCTTAAAACTGTTCCTGTTTCGGTTTGGAGCTAGTCAATTGAACTTAATGATTAAACCTATTGTAAATCTTTGGTTTGATAACTTGAGTCTTAATCCAAAGGTTGAATGTAAGTCAATGGTATCTACTCAAGGTATGATTCATGGAGTGGGGACAACTATGCTATACATTCAATTATCTAAAAATTCATAAATTAGAGAATAGTAGCCAACATTTATTGAGTATTTACAAGGTAATAAAAATCATCTTAAAACTTACAATGTATTAACTCATTTAATCCTACCTGTGAGGTAGGGTTTATTATTATTCCCACAATAGATAGGAAAACTGAGACACAGGAATATTGAATAACTTGATCACAGTGACTCATCTAGAAGGAGCAGCATTGGGGTATAAGCTCTGGCAGTCTGGCTCCAGAGCTTTCTTTCTCCAACTCATGTACCTTTCTCTCCTACTCTCAAGTCCCCACTCTTAACCATTATTTTCTATAATGGTTGAAATTCTATAGATTTTTCAACACATGTGTCATCAAAGACCTATAGGTGGTGGTCCACATTTTAAGTAAAAATATCTACTACCTTGAATTCAAGAATAATTCTCTCAGCCAAGATTCCAGCCTCTTAGTTCGATCAAGTGACATTTAAAATGAGATCAACAATTTAAACATCACTGATTCTGGTGTTAAAATAACCCATGTTCTATTACATAACAGAATTTATTCCTCAAAAAATAATTCCTTCCCTCTCATAGACTTTTTTTAATTTAGAGGGTGGTTATATGGAGAAGCAAGTAGGGAGACTGGTAAAGGAGCTGAAGAGAGATTTACACCACCAGGGCTGAGACTACAGAACACTACAGCCGCCTAAAACACAACTTTCTCCATCCAGAAAATACTTCTCTGCAGCTACCCTCTAGGACGAGTCACAGGAGTTAGATTTATTATCAAATTTGCTTCTGTAATTGAGTGAAATGAAAGCCAAGTATCATGGACAGATTATTTTCTGAGAGACAATGAACTCTTATTGACCTTTCCCAACAACCCTCATTTTCTGCAGTGCAAGAATTACCAATGCTATGAAATCTGTCCTTGCAGGTTAGGAATAGTTCAGGCTTCTTAAGTCTCTTGTCAGACTGAGGAATATGTGTGTCTGGTGATAGAGAATGAAATATAGATTCTTTGGAGAATGGTGGGAAAAACAGTCCTGATGACAGAAAGCAGAAAATTCTATAAGCCAGAAGAGGTGTAGCATATGATTGACTAAGGTATAATAACATGGCTCAGGTGTTTTGAGGTTAAGACATTCTCACATTGATAGGAGTTAAAGAAAACATTCCCTACCACTAAGACTATGGACATCTGTCAAGGATTACATCAGGCCTAGAGCAAGTTGGGAAATGTCAATGGAAAGAAATACAATAAAGCTTAAGCTTAATTATGTTGTCATTTTACTTTCATCATCAAGTGTGATGAAACCCAAAAGCCATACTGCTTCTTATGGTACAAGTGTCTTGCTATCAGAAGGATGAAGCCAACAGAGATGGAGCACCTTATGTCTGTCCATTCTGAAAATGCATCAGACAAGTTGGATGGTTTTCTATGAAGAATGCCCAATGTGAATGACTGGAGGTCCAACAAAACTTAGATTTGCTCCTACATAAAAGCACCCTACAAGATTGCTGATCTTACAAAAAAGGCTACACACAACTGGAGAGGTCTTAATGAAGCTAAGAGTCCTAGAAATGGTCATGTGTCACGTGGCTTGGAGCAGAGAAAGAAAACTAAAATTATGTCTTTCTTAACTGAAAGAGTCTAAACCCTTCTAAAATGGCATTTTTCTTAACAAATCCAGAATTGCAATTCTTTTAATGTTTTGAAGAAGGTCACAAGGAACTGGTAGCTAGGATACATCATTTATGAATATAACTATTTGACAACTCTTAATCCATGCTATGGACTAAATGTTTGTGTCCTCCCAAAATTTATCCATTGAAACTTAATCCCCAATACGGTGGTGTTAGGAGATAGGGATTTTAAAAGATGATTAGGTCATGAGGGTAGAGCCCTCATGAGTGGGATTAGTGCCCTTAAGGGGCCAAAGAGACCAGAGTTTTCCCCTTCTGCCACATAAGGATGCAACAAGAAGATGCATTTTCTAAACCAGGAAGCAGCCCCTTACCAGACACTGAATGTGCCAGTGCCTTGATCTCAAACTTCACAGCCACTATAACTATGAGAAATCAATTTCTGTTGTCTATAAGGTACCCAGCTTATTACAGCAGTCCAAGTGACCTAGGACAGTCCAGTTTCCGGTTTTCACATGATTCTTTCGTTTACTCATCAACTGTGTATCGGCAAATATATTCCAAGCACTATTCTAGGTGCAGGGAACACAGGAAGAGCATATGGTGAGAAACAGAAAGTATATAAAAGTCAAAGGCTTAGGAGGAGTTGCTTCCAATAAATACAAAACATATCCCTGAACTTCCTGAGGGCTCAGAACCAAAAAGAGGAATAATAAGTAACAAAGATCCCATACCTAACAGAGGAAGCATACCAGCTCCTCAGAAAAGATAAACTTTCCCCTTGCTCTGAATTTTCCAATTGACTCTTTATAAGGAATATTCCTCAGCTTTTGAGTAAACCCGGTGGCGAAGAAGTTTGTTGCTATCATTTAAAGAAAAGATTGAAAGACTGGCACTGTTTGCTGCTACTGTTTTGCCTTGTACATTTTCCTCAGAGTGTGTTTTAGTTGGTAAATTCTGTTTCATTTCACTTCACTCCCTTCCATTCACTCTACTCTACTCTGCCTCTTTGATCCCATTCCATCCCATCTCATGTCATCGTTAACAGTAAGGCAGGTCTCTGTCTTCTTGGAGCTTTCACTCTAGAAATGAGGAGACAGCCAGCCAGCCAATAAACAAATAAATAAGAAATTGTCAGTGGTAAAAGCCATGAAAAAATACATGTAAAAGAGAGTGAAAGAGAGAATAATTTAGACGGGGTGGATAGGAAAGGTCTCTTTGAGGAGGTGACATTCTACCTAAGACCTAAATCATCAAAGGAGATAGTCATGTGAAACTCTCGATGAAGATTGTTCTGGGTGAACTGACATCACTGGAAAAGAACTTCGAGTCTTGAGCTCCCTTTGGAAATTGAAAAAGTCATCAGTAGTTCTGAAAATTTTTATTACCAAGCAAAATTTCAAATGAATAGGAAATCCTGTTCCTGGGAAAATAGACGGAGAAAGTATTACACTTGGCGATACATTTCACTGTGCTACTTTGGTGAAAAAAGATCATTATTATGTAATATTTTCATCAGTAGCATATAAAAAATGCCAAAGACTATTCCAGAAATCCTGAAATAAGTCTTGTCTATGCCCATGAAATGCTGTTAACTTTATCAAGATCAGAGCCTTAACCTATGACCTTTTAACAAGAAAACTTATTAAGAAATAAGGACAGAATTAAAAATCTTTTCTATACTACACAGAAGATCACTGACAATCTAGAGGCCATGTCTTGAAGTGCTTGTTTACTATTAAAGCAATGATTAATTTTAAAAAGTTAAAAGAAGAATTCGCACTTAGAATAATTAGAGTTGAACTCATTCATGGCTTGTTTGACAGCTATAAGATGTTTGGGGCAACGTTAATATGAGACTCTTTCCATTAAAGGCCGTCACCAGGATGAATACTACTATAAAATGCAGTCTCTTCTGCTGTTGAGTACTAGAAGATCAAAGGCAGGCAACCCCATAACTGCAAAGCTGTAGGAGGACTTTTGCACAACTAGTAGAAGGTGGCAAAGCCATGGCAGTTACTCCATAGCCAAAATCTATAGACACCATTTCAAGACTCAGAAAAGTTTAAAGTTTAAGCACAAATACTAATTTGTACTCTATAAACAGCATTGGCAATGCAGATCTTATTGACTTGAAGACAACGTGACTCCCAAAGGGTCTAACTTTGCCTAGCAAAACAACAGAATGCTCTGATTCTACTGCTTACTGCAATCCTCGTGAATTAGAGTTTTTAGCCATTGTTTCCTCAAAAATAAAAGATGAATTAATTGATTTGCGTTACATTGCCTTCCCTATGGGAAGGCAGAATAGTGTGGGAGTTACACCACAAATACTGAAGTCAGAATGATCAAGGTTCAAACCCAGATCCAATACTTTCTAGCTATATAATCACAAAAATGTTCCCTGAGCGTCTGTTCCCCATTTGTATCATAGATATAAAAATGTATGCCTCAAAAGTGCCTGTCAGAATTAAATGAGATAAAGCATGCGAAGTTTTTAGCATAATACCTAGAACATAATAAGGATTTTTGACACTGTAGATATTATAATAATTAAATGCATACATAGCATAAATATTGTTACATCAATATTCACTCTACAGCGAAATAACAGTAACTTCTCATTGAAGCGGAATTTGGATTTTTTTTCTATTTTTCACAAAGAGGCCATTAGTTTTGCATGAACAATAAAAGTGAAAGAGACATAATTTTTATATTCTCTTTATAAATTTTGAATGCAATAAAATTAGTTTATCCAAAATTGTGTTTGTGTATATTTTTTCCTAATAAGACATTCATAGTTTTCTTCGGTTTCTCAGAGATGTGAGTGACTTTTCTCTCCCTCAGAAAAATAAATTAAAAAAAAAAATTCATCTCCATACCCAAAGAAAGGGACCGAAGCAAAACCATTGAAAGATTACACAGGACAAGATGGGATGGGAGAGGTGGGGTGCAGCGGAGTGGAGTGAGTGGAAGAGAGGAAAGTGGAACAAAACAGAATTTCCCAGCTAAAACACACTCAATGAAATGCACGAGGCAAAATAGTAGCACCAAACAGTGCCAGTGTTTCAATCTTTTTCTTTAAATGATAATGATAATCCTCTCCATTGCCACTGGGATTACCCAAAGCCTGAGGGCTGTCCTTATATAAACAGCCAGTTGAAAAATTCTGCTCAGAACATGGGAAAAGTTTGTCTTTTTGAGGAGTTGGTATGCTTCTACTGGTAGACATGGGATCTTTATTATTTATCATACTTCCTTTTGTAAGGTATCCAGAAGATCAAGGGTATGTCTTATATTTCTTTTAAGCCCCTCCCCCTAAGACTTTGACTTGCATGTACTTTCTGTCCCCTACCCTGCGCTTCTTCTTATGCTGTGTTTGTACTTTGGTCCTGGTTTTAATGGTTCTATTGTAACTGTGTCTTTCATAAGGCCCCACAAATTTCCCTTTAAAAGCAGATATCACATAAATAAGGGAAGGAAGGAAGGAACAAAGCCTTCTTAGAAGTATCCCTCTAAATGAAGTCTTATAAATTTGGCAGCCTTAACAGGGTAAAGTTTTTTTAAACCTGAATTAAACTATTTTAAAAACCTTAAACACACAAACAAAAACACATTTTCCTCGAGTTTAAATTGCACTGGTTTTTTTTTCTGGTATATTTTCTCATCCCAGTTCCCTAAGTACTATTAATACAGTATCTCTAAACACTGTCGGGGCAGGTTGGTGGGGGAGGAAAGATCCATTCCCAGCTGCCACCCCCTCAGCAGCCAATAAATTGGACCCCTCTGGTCCTTAGCAGTGGCTCTCTGCAGCCATGCTCTGTGCTCCTGCTGGCTGCCCTCCCTTCAATCCTCCGCAATTACCTGCTTGGAGGGCACACTACCTCTCTGACTAGCATTATTTACCCTTATTTACTGTGTTTCATTAGAAAATTTCTCTGTTTTCTACAAAAGGGAGTGTTCAGCACATCCAACTTTGAATCCCTTTATGGAGAACCTCCGCAGCCCAGGGGAACCAGCATTAGGATTATTGAAAGTTTCTGTTACTTCTGGGAGGGCTTTTCTTTAACATCATTGTTTTACACACTACTGTCCCCTCCTACTCTCCTCCCCCAGGTCAGTTATAGCACACAGTAGGGGATTAACAAATATTAATTGAATAACCAGAAAAGTCATTTTTTAACTGATCTTAATTTTTTAAATAGTTTTCTACACCTGGAAAGTGGGAAATCTGTGTACAACCCATGAGATCATTTTATTTACAATCTAATTTTTTTTTCTTTAATTTCTTTTCTTTTTTTTTTTTTTTTTGAGACAGAGTCTCTGTTGCCTGAGCTAGAGTGCCGTGGCGTCAGCCTAGCTCACAGCAACCTCCAATTCCTGGGCTCCGGTGATCCTCCTGCCTCAGCCTTCCAAGTAGCTGGGACTACAGACATGCACCACCATGCCTGGCTAATTTTTTCTATATATTTTGAGTTGTCTGGCTAATTTCTTTCTATTTTTTAGTAGAGACGGGGTCTCGCTCTTGTTCAGGCTGGTCTCAGACTCCTGAGCTCAAACGATCTGCCCACCTCGGCCTCCCAGAGTGCTAGGATTACAGGCATGAGCCACCGCCCAGCCTATTTACAATCTTAATGATAACATTCTTAAACTTCCTTCTTGAAATGAAATTCTGTTCTGTGCATGTTTGGGGGTGCGGGCGCTAAATCCAGGAAGTCCACCTTTCTTGGATGTAGACAAACAAACCCAAACATGTGTTACTAGTGATTTTAATTATTATTCTGCTATCAATTGAGCCTAGAGTTAAAAGGCCGGGGGCGCGGTGGCTCACGCCTGTAATCCTAGCACTCTGGGAGGCCAAGGCGGACGGATTGTTTGAGCTCAGGAGTTCGAAACCAGCCTGAGCAAGAGCGAGACCCCCGTCTCTACTAAAATTAGAACGAAATTAATTGGACAACTAAAAATATATAGAAAAAATTAGCCGGGCATGGTGGCGCATGCCTGTAGTCCCAGCTACTCAGGCGGCTGAGGCAGGAGGATCGCTTGAGCCCAGGAGTTTGAGGTTGCTGTGAGCTAGGATGACGCCACGGCACTCTAGCCCGGGCAACACAGTGAGACTCTGTCTCAAAAAAAAAAAAAAGAGTTAAAACAGCAAAAAGAGGCCAATATGTCACTCTTCACCCTGCCCACTCACACACACATATTCATTTATATACAACCATCTACTGGCCATCAATTGACCCAGTCTTTTATACCCCATAAATGCCACCTTGGTGGGCAGCCTCAGCCTGGACAAGGCACTTCCCAGTACTGGCGTGTCCGGTGGCAAGGACAAAGGCTCAATTCCCTTTTTTGCTCTGAGTTAAATGTAGCAGAACAGCATTACCTCTCTGGATCCTGATCACAATCCTCCAGATGCCCAGTCCCACGACAGTGGCCGTCAGCAACCCACATACAACGGCCACCAGCACCCTGAGGTTACAGGCATGGCAGGAAGCCATGGTGAAGCCAAATCCACTCCTGGGTGAAAGATAACTGGCTTCTTTTCTCCTTGTGCTAGAAAGTTTAATCGGAAGCTATCCTAAAGCATAAAGATAATTTCTCCTTTCAGTGCTCTACCAGGCAGATGTCTTCATATTTTAGGAGTTTTGAGGTTAATCCAGCAGGATGCAGTTCATATCACCTAATAAAAGGTGCATACTCTGCTTGCAATTTCCTCACACTTCACCGAAGGAGAACATGAAGAAAGTAATTAGAGTTACGGAAAAAAGGAGATAACTTAGGGCAATAAAGAAGGAGGAGGGACTAGCAGAGAGGGTCAAAGGGTGAAATGTGCAGACAAGCCACAGAGTGAAGGAAGGGAACAAAATAGAAGAAAACGGAGAGGAAATCACAAAGGCACTGGGTCCTGGTGGCCACCTATGTCTCAGCTTCCCATGTTTTCGTCTTGGGAGGGGCCAGCAGAGGCAGACTAGCAGGTGCCTCAGGCCACACAAACACCCTCTTGGGGAAATGAGCCAGGTTGGCAACAAGAGGATAAACAGCAAGAGCCACACATGACTCTGGTGCTCGCATTTCTTTAAAGAGCCTACATTTTGACAGCTGCAGTGGGTGAGTGGGCATGCTGGCACAGGGTGAGTCTTGAAAAGCACTAAAGCCCAGCATACAACCCATCTGTTATGGGCTAAATTGTGTCCCCCCAAAATTCATATGTTGGAGTCCTACCCTCCAATACCTCAGAATGTGACCTTATTTGGAGATAAGGTTGTTACAGAATAATCAAGTTAAAATGATTAACCCCAAAGAAGAGCGTTATTGCTATCATCAGGGTAGACCTGAATTCAATATGACGAGTGTCCTTCTCAGAAGAGGAAATTTGGATGCACATATGCACAGAGGGAAGATGATCTGCCGAGATCCAGCGAGAAGGTGGCCATCTACAAGCCAAGGAGAGAGGCCTGGAACAGACTCTTCCCTCGGAGTCTTCAGAAGGAAATAATCCTGCTGACAGCTTGATTTTGGACTTCAGGGACAGAACAGTGAGATGATAAGTTTCTGTGGTTTAAGCCCCCCAGTTTGTGGCCTGGAAGTTAATACACCATCTGAGTCACTGCCAACTGGTGTCTCTCTGCAGCTGCCACTCTGAGCCTCTCCTGCACAGGATCACGTGCTCTTCTTCCCTCTCCCTTCTCCACCCTCAACTGAAAGGAAGAATGAGAGAATGTTCACCTCGTCAATCAGGGCTCTGTTTCTGCTGGGGAGAGCAGGTGCTCTGGTCTGCTCTGGACGCTCCCTCAAGTCATCAAACCCAATTAAATGCCTTCAGTGTGTCAGAATTGGTTCAAGACAAAGATGAGGTCCTTAAGGAACTGCTGTTTTCTCAGGGATGAGATACCTGGATATAGCTGCCTATAAGACAAGTAATAACTGTTAAAATAAAGGAAAATAAATTTTAATTATTACAAAGCACAGATACTCCTTGACTCACGATAGGGTTGCATCCCAATAAATCTGTCATAAGTTGGCAAAAGCCTAAATCGAAAATGCATTTAATACACCTAACCTACTAAACATCATAGCCTAGCCTACCTTAGTCTGCAATTGGGCAAAATCATCTAACACAAAGCCTATTTTATAATAAAGTGTTGAATATCTCATGTAATTTATTAAATATTATTCTGAAATTGAAAAACAGAACCCTTGTAAGGGGTGCTCAATGTATGGGTTTCTACTGAAGGCGTATCAATCTCATGCCATCATAAAGTCAAAAAATCTAAGTCAAACCACCAAAGGTCAAGGACTGCTATACTAGGCCATTAATTCCTTCAGGGAGAATTAAGCAAAGTTTTACAAAAAAAGGTTTTACATTTAAGCAGACTTTTTGTAAAGCCCTAAACAACTACATATTTTTTTTCCCAACTCTTTGTAATACTCACTTTATCAAAGTTTGGCTTTGAGGGGCATGAACACAAAGCCCTAACTTTACCCAACTCAGGAGTTTGAGAAAAACACGCCGATGTATCACAAAATGGAAGAACTTAGAAATACTGCTGCAGACGTGCAAAATAGATGAATGGGATCCCATCATCTCATTTACCGTGAATATGTAAAAAATATCTATTTCTAATACGTGTGCATGCAAGTGCACAGAAAATGTCTGAAGGGACACATAAAAAAGTCCTCTTGGGAGTGTGAGGGATCTGAGGTGGGAGAATTTTTTTTTTTAATTTTAGCTCCCCTTTTATGGTTTGAAGTCTTAGCCTTGTGCTTTTATTTTTTTTTTGAATTATTATAAACATAAATATGTATTACTTTTTTGATACTTTTTCAGTTTTCAATAAATAATTAATCTAAGAAAAGAAATCAGCACTTACCAAATGCCTAGGGTACACCAAGCACTGTGCTGTGTGCTTTACATATCTTTAGCTCATTCATTCTGTGTAAAAGCCCCATGTAACAGATGATGTTTTTGCCCATTGCATGAATGAGGAAATGAGGTTGAGATAGGTATAATTCTAACAGAAGTTCTGTGGTTTAGTAAATTTAAAAGATACTAGGTTACACAAAGTTAAACAGTTTTCTCCACTCTAGGATTGCCTAGAGCTTTCAATATGCTCATGTGCATTATGAATGTTCAAGTTCTCAATGTTATTTGACCACAAAATCCTCAAGAAGAATCTCTCAGGGATACTGTTCTTTGGAATATGCTTTGAAAAAAAGGCCCTGAGTGCTCATCTGCAGAAGGGAATTCATTGAACAGTGTGGCTAAAGGAACTGATCGTGGGACCTGAGTTTACCATCTGGTGATGGTGTTTTTCTCATGTAGGCTTCCAAATGTTTTAAAGGGAGTGTAGTCTAATGATTAGAAAGCTTACTTCAGGCTGGGTGTGGTGGCTCACGCCTGTAATCCTAGCATTCTAGGAGGCCAAGGTGGGAGGATTGCTTGAGGTCAGGAGTTGAAGGCCAGCCTCAGCACCAGCTTGAAACCCTGTCTCTACTAAAAATAGAAAGAAATTAGCCGGACAACTAAAACAGAAAAAATTAGCTGGGCGTGGTGGCACATGCCTATAGTCCTGGGTACTTATGAGGCTGAGGCAGGAGAATCGCTTGAGCCCAGGAGTTTGAGGTTGCTGTGAGCTCTGATGATGCCACAGCACTCTAGCCTGGGCAACAGAGTGAGACTCTGTCTCCAAAAAAAAAAAAAAAAAAAAGAAAGAAAGAAAGCTTACTTCAGTGGTACTCAGACATTCTCTCTCTTCCACACTCGGTGGAAGTGCTGGAATGCAGGGATGCTGCAATAGCTGTTGATTCTTAGGGCTTCAGTGTTCTCAGTGACATGACAAGGTTTATAAGGCCTGCCACCTACCCAGCTAGGAACTCTGGAAATTCATGGAATAGAAGAAATCCCTAGGCACAGAAATTAAGACGTTGACATTTATGTAAGGGCATGAATTACTATTGATTGTAGACACGTGTAAAATGGTCACTAATTTTTACATACGCAACACACACATATCAAGATGACAGAAGAAAAGGAAAAGAACTAAATAGGAAATATTTTATTTATTCTTCCATTCTACTCACAATGCAGACATTGTGCTAGGCACTGGGGATGAAATAGTAAACAAGAGGGACAAGGTTCCTGTCCCTACCCAGCTTACACTCTGGAATATCTGGATTTGTACTAAGGCTGCCACTAATTTTCTCTGTGACCCTGGGTGAACCAGTCTGCCTCCATTTCTTCATATTTGAATCAACCTACTTGAGGTCTTCTCTTCCTGAACATTTCAGTACTAAAGTCATCAGTCGAGGAAGAACAATACAGGTGTCTGTGGTGGGGGTAGAGAGGGACAGCAGCCCAGAGTAGGTGTCAGAGCCCAGGTGGGATAAGGAGAACATCTGCAATGGGGAGACCTAGCCTGAGATGTCAGACCCCAAGCAGGATGAAGAGGGCATCCATGTGAAGGGGAGGGTGGCCTGGCATGGGCTGCCCCAGGTGGGGCAGGAGAGCATCCCAGTGAGGGATGCCCAATCTGAGAACTCTAAGCCAGAGCAGGGACGGGAGGGCACCCTTCAGAGACCAAGCGTGGTTGGAGGGCATCTACACAGATTGTACATGGGAGGTCAGTGCCAGAGTTGTGTGAGGAGGGTGTCCACATGGAGTGGCGGCCTGGAATACAAAATCAGAGCCCAAATTGGGAGAGAAGTGTGTCCACACATGGGTGGGGAGTGGTGCTGGAGGTCAGAGATTGGTAACATACAGGATGTTGGATCAAACAGGTGAGCATATAAGAATAATGGGAGCCAAGTTTCTCACTCTAGGAGAAGGAAGTTACAAACATGGAAAGGGGAGAACTTGAATTCCACAAGAATTTCAAAACAAGTAATCAGAAATAAGAAGAAAATCTACGTGCTGTTAATTCTAAAGGAAGCAATACCCTCCAGGGAAGATGGCGGTCAGGCAAATGTGTGAATGAAGTCAGCAATTTCTCATTCAAAAGAGGAAAGCTGTTAGGACTACTACAACAAAGCCAAGTATTTCAAATGAAGGGATGTGATATTAGCTCTTATTTCCAATACTTGAACTAAATAATTTCCATTGTGCCCTTAGAAAAAAAGCCTACAGTGTTGCATTAGGGTTGGATGTCTCACATGAACTCACGATTCTTATACATTAATATATATCTATGTAATATATATAATATGTATATATTATATATCATTTATATAATACCATATTACATAGTTCAATATATTCAATAAATATATATTTATATAGAAATGTAGATACAAAAGTGTGCATATATAAACACACAAATGTGTATCTGTGTGTGTTTATGATATATATCACACATTTCTATACATATATTCTCTAACTCTGGCCCATTACTGGGTCTGGATGTAGGGACATCCCATTAACAATGAGTACACTATACTCTGGTGTCTCTTCAGATCATATAAATCTTTTGCCTTCAGCAATGAGCACACATAAAGATCAGACCTTGATTTATAAATACAACTTTCCACTTAAAGGAATATGGATCCTTGGAAAAATGGCTAATTCCTGGACAGCATCAGAGAAAGTCCAGGGCGAGCCAGCAATATCTTGTGCAGAAGGCAAGATATGATGGGTATATATCAAATGGATACAGAATCCAGCTGGAATAGATTCCCTATTACCAGATGAGGGACAATTTGAGCATCAAAATGATGTTTATAAATAAGCATTATTTCAAATAATAAATAATGGTTATAATTAATAATATTAATTTATTGAATAATTTAGTACGTAAAAATATTATAAATAATAATACATATAACAGATTATAATCCATTAAATAAAATAGGAAACCCACTGAATCTGAAATCCTCAAGGTACTGCCCAGCAATCTGTTTTTTAACAAGTCTTACAGGTTATTTGATGCCCACTGAAATTTGGTAACCACTATTCTAATTCTCCCCAAAAAAGTAAATCAAGTTTATAGCAAAGTAGAAAATGCAAGAGACTAAATGGCATTTTGTTTACTAGCACATTCCTTTGGTAATTTATGGGAATTGTCATGGCTTTAAAGATTGCCAGATTATCAGATAAGCCTGCTAAAATTCATCAGATCCTGTATTTCTGTCATCTGTGAAACCACTCTTCTCTGTTTCATTTCATTTTATTTAATTTTGTTTTTGAGACAGGGTCTCACTCTGTTGCCCAGGCTACAGTGTAGGGGTGTCATCATAGCTCATTGCAACCTTACATTTCTGGGCTCCAGTGATCCTCCTGCCTCAGCAGCCCAAGCAGTTTGGACTACAGGTGCATGCCACCAGGCCCAGGATTTTTTGTAGAGATGGGGTCTCACTCTTGCTTAGGCTGCCCTCAAACTGCTGACCTCAAGTTATCCTTCTGCCTTGGCCTCCCAAAGTGCTAGGATTATAGGTGTGAGCCATCATATCCGCTTATTCATTGTCTTTTGGTAGGTTTTTAATGAGCTTATCCCCAGAAGTGTCAATAAATTCTGAACCTTTTATTTCCTGACCATCTGCACTGTGACCCCAGGGGAGAGTCAAGAACATAGAAACCAGCTTGCTGTACATCCCACAGCATTAATGAAGAAGGATAATCTCAACTTACTCACCGGTGACACCTGAGAGCTGAGCCGCTGTGTTTCTCCTTTGAGAGACTGTCGGTGGCATTTGCTGCCCCTTCCCTGGTGAAGACTCTAAGCTACTGCTAACAGAGAAACCCTTAAATTCACCTGCTTGTATAGCTATAGAACCCAGCACACCTGTTTCTACTTGGTAGTTAAAGAACAGCAAGGAGAAAGAGATAAAAAAGGCTTTTTCAGGCCAAAAGGAACTCACCTTGCTTTGTTTCCTCACTTTATTCAGTAGCCCTTGGTTCTGCAGGTGCCTTCTGCTTTCCCAGAGCCCGGTGTTCCAGATAGGATCTCAAGGGCTGAGCACTTCATGGAAGGAAAACCAGCATCATTTTATGGAAAGTAACTTATTTGCCACTAGTAAAAGGTTGTCTATGAAACTAAAATATGTGTCCATGGAAGACACTGGATTCTGACTCATGTAACCCTGAATCAACCTCTCTGTGCTCCCGAAGGTGAAAAAAGAGACTCTCAAATTGTTTCGTTTTAAATTTCGTTCTGCATTTTTTTCCAGACAACCTCAATCCTCTCTCTCTCTTCTGACTTGATTCTTTCATCTTTATTTTCCCTGTATTCTCCTCTTTTATTTCTTCCCTTTTACAGCCCCAAAGTGTGAGTTGGCTGGCACAGGTATGTATAGTCAAGAGTGAAAAAGCAGAGAAATGGTCAGCCATGGTTAGGTTGAGGGGCATAGTGTCAAATGGTTTGAGTTCCTTCTTTTCCTTCTAGAAAGCCCAACACAGGTGAAGACAAACACAAAACTTATAGTAATTAATCAAGAGCATCAGCTGAGAAATACTCCCCTGCAAACACTAATCCTAAATTGATCCCAGGCAAGATGAGTTGACGTTTTCAACATCCTGTGTACTTAGCACTATCATTTCTACTTTGACAAAATAATATTCTAGATCCTATATCCTTCCATTTAGTATAGGATAATTATTTTAGTGAAATCCTTGGTGTGTAAGGGTCAGTTATCTATTGCTGCATAACAAATTATCCCAAAACTTAGTGACTTAAAATACAACCACCGTTTATTTGCTCGTGATCATGCATGTTGGACAGGACCTAGCAGTATGCTTTGCTCCACGTGTTTATTTTCTTGAATCATCCGAAAGCTCATCCAGGGCTGCAGGATCCAACATGGCCTTTCTCACATGTCTGGAGTCTTAGCTGGATGACTGGAAAGGCCACGTTGGCTGGACCTCTCTCTACCACATGGTCTTTTCTTTTCCAAGGCCTCTTTCTCCTTGAAGCCTTCCCAACAGAATGGCCTTGCCAGACTCACACAGCGTCTGGATTCCAGGACAATAGCAGTGGAAAACAAGACCTCTTAAGATCTAGGACCAGAACTTGTTCGATGTCATTTCTACCACATTCTATGGGTCAAAGAAAGTCACCTGTGTTTACTGCAGCACTATTCACAATACCAAAGATATGGAATCAACCTGTGTCCTTCAATGAATGAATGAATAAGGAAAATGTGGTACATATATGAAATGGAAGACTATTCAGCCATAAAAAGAAGAAAATCCTGTCATTTGCAGCACCACGGATGTAACAGGAGGTCATTATGTTAAGTAAAATAAGCCAGACACAGAAAGATAAATTTTGCACATTCTCATTCATACATGGAAACAAACAAAAAAAAAAACCAATCTCATGGAGAGAGAGAATAGAATGTTGGTTACAAGAGGCAAGGAAGGGTAGTAGGGAGGAGAGGATAAAAAGGGGCTGGTTAATGGGTATAAAAATAGTTAGAGGGAATAAGATCTAGTGTTTTGTGCACAATAGGATGACTATAGTTAACAATAATTTATTGTATATTTCAAAATAACTGGAAGAGTTATTTTGAAATGTTCCCGACACAAGGAAATGATGAATACTTGAGGTGACTGGATGTCCCAATTACTCAGATTTGATCATTACACGTTGTTTGCCTGTATCAAAATATCACATGTACCCCATAAATATGTACAAGTATTATGTATCCATAAAGTTTAAGTTGAAAGTTGAAAAAAACAAAAAGTCACAAGGCTAGTGTGGATTCAATGTCGGAGAGACTACAAAAAGCATGAATTCATGGGCAGGATTCACTGGGAGCTGTGATGATTAATCTTAGGTGTTAACTTAGCTTCAGATAGTTGGTCAACAATATTCCAGATGTTTCTGTGAAGGTATTTTTTAGATGAGAATTAATATTTAACATTTAAATCAGTAGACTTCGAGTGAAGCAGACAACCCTCCATAATGAGGGTTGGCCTCATCCAATAGGAAAAAAGTAACCTTTTCTCAAAGAAGGAGTTCTTCCAGCAGACTGCCTTTGAATTTGAACTGCAGCATCAACTCTCCCTGGCCTGCTGCCCTAACACTGCAGATTTCGGACTTGCCAGCCTCCACAATCATGTATGTCAATTCCTTAATATCTCCTATATGTATATATATACTTACATTTATATATAATATATATATTTGGGAGTGTTTATATATTAATATGTAAATATGCATGTTTCCTATTGGTTCTGTTTCTCTGGAGAACCAATATAATGGTCATTTTGCAACAAGCACTGTGCATTTTACAGGGTAGGAAGGTCCATAATCCCCAAAAAGCTTAACAATAGTGTATGATATTTGAGGATACTCAACGAGTTTGTGATCTAGTTAGAGAAGAGGTACATAAAACATTTGAGGACACCAATGATAACAGTGCCAAAGTCACTAGTCCATAAATGATTTACTGTACAAATGTAAACACTACCTACCAGAGGAATGTTAGAATGATAAAAAGACTAGTGAAGGAAACTTGCCTATCTAGTGGGGCTGTAAAACAGTATAAATGTATAATCAAAGCAGATCCTCAGAAAATTCCCCAACAAAAATAACACATTTTACGGTTGGTAATAAAACTTGGGAGACATAAGATCTTCATCCCTGGCATGTGCCGTATTGCCTTCAGCTTACCATTTGCAAGCTCAAATATGTGCCTTATTATTGAAGTCTAAAACATTAAACTAAAAGTAATGGGATTGTGTTGGTTTGCTAAGGCTGCTATAATAAAGTGCCACAAGCTGAGCAGTTGAAAAAAAAGAAATTTATTGTCTCACAGTTCTGGAGGCTAGAATTCAAGATCAAGGTATTGGCAGAGCCATGCTCCCCATGAAGGTGCTAGGGAAGGCTCTGTTCCATGCCTCTCTCCAGGTTTCTGATGGTTGCTGCCAATCTTTGGCGTTCCTTGACTGGCAAATGCATCACCCTGATCTCTGCCTTTATGTTCATGTGGTGATTGCCTGTTTATATGTCTGTGTCCAAATTTCCAGGATATATCATATTAGATTGTGACCTACCCTACTCCAGTATGGCCTCATCTTAACTACTTACATCTGGAGCAATCCTATTTCCAAATACGTTCACATTCATATGAATTTGGTGGGGAGGGGTACACAATTCAACCCATAAAAATGGATTACAGTAGTAGTAAATTAAAGGCTAAGGTATTTGTTAAATAACCCAAACTCTACCTGTAACTATTTTTGTGGTCTCACTTGCTGTTCGCGTTAAGGAAAATTCTGTTAGGACGTGAACCTAGTATGTTTGCTTCTGAGTTGCGATTCTACGCTCTGCCACTAGAGAGCAGCAGCATCATTATTGTCTTCCTGCTGTTAGGCCTATTCTACAACAGCTTCAGTCCTCAGCCAATCATCCTTAATGCAGGCACATCAGACATGGAATAAATTTTAGGCATATTTCTTGAGAGGTGGGAAGTGGGGAAGGTATCATATGCTGGGAAGACCCATGTGTCTTTGCCATCTCAGTCCCGGTGATCCCTCTCCTTAATTTCTGATTAGAATCAAATTACCAGAGAAATTTGAACAGAAGCTGGCACCCTTTCCTCTGAATGAGACATGGCAGGTGGGGCTGGAGGGTGGAGATGGATGGTCTTTAGAGTAAGGCAGGTCCATCTAAGAAGGAACTGAGTCATTCACTATGCAGTGGTGTAAGCTCCAAAGTGGAAAGAGCCCTCACTTCTGTGTCTGGAGACTTACATCTCATCATGGGCTCAACCACTAAGTGACTGCATGATCTTCGACAAGTCACTAACTTTCTGGTCTCAGTGTCTTCACCTACAGACCTCTTAGGACCTATTTTCTCTAAACAATATTTTCCTTAGATTTTCTTTTCTTTCTGCATCCATAGCTCACTAACCAATGAGGTTAGTGAGCTACAGGTTGAGAAAGATTCCTTAGGTGCTACAATACCGACAAAAGACACATGGTTCTCCTTCAGGAACTGTAATATAGTGAGCAGGAAGAACTTATGTATAGAGATAATTAGAGGACTGAACAGCATATCGATAAGGAAGACCCTCATCAATCTAATACTAACCTATTACCTGGTTTCGGCAATTGCATCAGCCACCTGAGTCCCTAGCACTCGGATCACCCCAACCCAATAAAAGTGGGAAAAACCCAGTAGATGGGGCTCAAAATTTGGTGCCGAGACCCCTCTGAGCCCGCCAGCGAATAAACCTTGCTTCTTCGACTCTCTGTGTGCCGCTCAGTTTGTCCTTGGAACCACCTGCTGTAACACTTGCTGTAACAATATGATCCAATGCAACCATAGCCTCTGTGCTATGGGAATTTATAGACAGAAGAGAGCAGTATGAGAGAGTAAGAGGGAAAGGTTTGGAACTTGACCTTAAGGAATCTTTGGAATTAAGCTGACAGGTGGAGAGGGAAGAGTGGTCAATACAACATAAATATGGAAATTAAAATGTTTTGGAGAACAGAGAACAAGTCAGCCCGATTGGTACAGGGATTGTGTTGAAAGCCAAATATGACAGCAGAACTATACATTGAGTTATATTCAACTGAAGCAGCTTGATTTGATTTGAGACTCAAGGAATGTAAGCATTGAGTATAATGTTAATCAATTTAGACTTGATCCAGAGGCAAAGGAAACCTTGGTCAGCTTCTAAGCAGATGAGACAGGGTTGTTTCATCCTAAATTGCTAAGCCCCTTGATTACTTGGGTGAGCTTATCGCTGTGTATTTTAAAGGCTATATGTATTTAGACTTCAAGCACAAATCAGAAATGGGGATTATTTGGGCTACACTTCCAGATTTTCACTTAAAATCTTTAATCTTCCCCTCAGGACATTTGGAAACAGGCAGAACAACCCAATTCCATGAGAGGACCCAGAGAAGAGGCACTTTCTCTCCTCCATTTTAACATCTCCTTAATCATAGTCATTCCTCCCACAACTCATGCATGCACTCAATAAATATATGTGGTCCTTGCTTTAGGGCATTAAAGGTTAAGAAATACTGACACCCTGTCTCAGAGCCAGGGGTTGAATTGCCTTTAAAACAGTGTGACCTAGAATTCCTAAGGCTATCACCTTAATATCTGTAAATATTAAGTAGTCCTACCTGTTAGGGTGGAAAGACCTAGTAGGTGCTCATGGCGTGGGAGGAGAAAGTTTTCTCCTGCAAAGGTTAGGATATATAAAAGTAAAATTTATTTTATGTTCTTAGAGGAGAGAAAGGGAAAGAGAGAGGGGAAGAAGATCAGGGGAAGAAAGCAGGGAGATGGTGTGGTATTCCAAAGAAAGAAAGAGGGGTGCCAATAGTGAAGCCCAGAGGCTTGCTGATTAAGGGGAAGGAAAATAAAAAAAAAATAGTGATGGCTGTCAGTTGATAACAAAAGCGGCAGCAGAATGTCAAAGTCCAAGACTTGGTTTCCTGCCTTTCTTTGGAGAAGGGATTATCACAGGAGATGTGATTTTGTCCTCTAGATATGGTTGAGGCTGTAGCTTGTTCTCTTCTGCTATTTACTCGGGAACTCTGTAAAAGCAGAGTCTCAAAAAAATAATTTTGAAAGAGAGATTTTCATATCTCCTTTCTGTCCATTCAGCTCCTTTCAGAAGCTGAACAGCAGCCCTGCAGAACACCTGTTAGTGAGAGAACTCATAGGATGGATCTTTAACTGTTACTGAGGAAATTGAGAGATTAGGCATTTTCCTGTTATTTTTGCAAGGCTACCCCTTTCACTCACTACCAGATTCGTAACATGGAAAAATTGCAAGATTACATCAAGTCCACAAGTCTTTATACTTATAAGCAAATCTATTTAAATTTCTTAAGAGCTAAAGAGTAAAGAAATCTCATCAAGTGACATGACATCCTGGGCGGGAGGTGCAGATTTTCATGAGTAGGCAAAAGGAAGAGGTAATTATGATTCAACTAATTGAGTGACTCAACTCACTCCCTGTGCATGGAAGCCTGGGACTCAACTTGTGTGTAGGGTTTGGTGTGTGACTATAAACAGGATTCAGGTCTGTCATTAAAGTCACTGTCAAGAATCCTATCCAATTTGACATCCCTGGGTTTAATATCTCATCAGCTGACTAGGTATTCACCAACATTGCCTACCAGAAACAAACTACTTTCCTATAACAAGCCTATTTTAAAATGGAAAGATTTAGAATTAAGTACAGAATCATTTAAGGGAATCAAGACCATAATACTGATATTTCATGTTAAGAAATTGTGCATGTTTAATATTTTAGGTATTTGTAATTTTCAAAATTATTTTGTCTATTCAAATTATAACAGAGGGAAAGGCCTGAAGAAGAAGAAAAAACAGATTTTCTATCTCTTTAAAACTTCCCCCAATCTTTTTGCGAACTGCAGTCTCACCTGCATCCCTGAGGGAGGTTAAATCTTTCGTTAAAACAAATAACTCCCAGGTGGTGCCAGCCTCCAGGTGGGTGGCTGGCTGGCAAAATTCACTGGCTTTGTCTTTGGCAGAGATGGGATGATTAGAATAATTAACCACAATACCCTAGAACTGAGGGGCCCTCCCATTAAAAGCTCTGTATTTCTGTCTATGTTCAGGAAATTTGGATTTTGAGATGAGAAGTTCTGCCATTTTTCCTCCTTTGCTAGCAAAGTAATCTCTTTCCTCCTCTCCAAAACATTTGTCCTCATTCTTTCAATTCAGCCTTGTGACAAGTGCCAAGTTTTCAGTAACAGATTTTGGCATCTCTGATCGGGCCTCATTGGCTTCCTGGTAGAACGGCACCCTGCAACTGCTGGAAGAGGCAGGGAGCAGCTCCAGGTCAAGCCATGGGTAGGACCATCACCTTGTGGGGCAAGAAAGAAAGGGATTCTTAAGCACGTGCTGGGACACAGTTATCTCCAAGGAGTCTCGTTTCTTTCTGCCTGGGGTAGATGCAGCTCCAACCAACCTGAACTGATTTGGGGAGCAGGAAACATATTTGGGAAGTGTCATGACAGCCATGGCTATTTGTAAGTAATGCCCCCTGGGATGCCAAGACCCTGTTTCCACCCATTTTGGGGGATTTTCAGACCTCTCTGTTGGTTTAGAGGCACCATTTGTGGGTGGAAATGTAATGGTTTAGTGGGAAAGGGGACCTGGTTTGAATTTGGAGCTCTTTTGTGGTTCCCAGGGACCAGGGGGGAGGACTAGGCCACCATTTTGGAAAGGTTTCCCAGGGAACACAGGGATTAGCATTTATCCTCTCTGGATTCTCATTCGTGAACCTTCTGGCCCTATGGCAGGGCATTTGGGGCACTGTTGAAGTGCAATTTAGGATGATCGTTATTCCTTCTGGACTTTCATTTTTAGACAGGCCTGGCATTTTATGTTGAGAATTCTCTGTATTGTCTGTGTTTGTTTGTTAAGTTTTGTTGCGACATAGGAAAATTCCATCTAAAAGTCCCTTGGGAAAAATTTTGGCTGGGTGGTTAACTTATAGCTGCAAACCTAGGGCTAAGGAAAATGATTTTATCGTAATCCAATATATGTGCTGGAATGTGAGGAAAAGTGGCTGTTAAATGAAACTTTAAATTGTACTGTCCTGTAACTGAAATTATTTTGCCAAAGGTCAGGTAAATAGGACAAGATCCTATATGTGTTGGCTTCCTGGGTAGGAAATGTCTGATTTATTCAAGGTAGGACATTCAGGTTTAATGACCAAATGTGGTCTTAAAGGCCTGCAAAAAAGTTAATGGTTTAGTTAAACAATTGAATTTCCCCAGTGAAGGGGGAATCAGAGGGCACAGCCCATTGCCACATGGTGAGGGGGGTTCGGGAGACAGTGCCTGTTGCCCCCGGCGCCAGGCGCACATGCAAACAGGTGGCGTGGGGAGGCACATGGTCTCCTCGGGAGGGAGCCAGGAGAGTGGCCATGGTGCCTCTGGCCAATCTGCGGGAAGGCACCACAGGCTCTGATCTACCCTGTGCCAGAGGCTGGCAGACGGTTGGGGAAACAGCCCAGCACAGGGTCCAGCCTGGGGCAACTAACACCCGCCACAGCCATTTTAGACACTGAGGGAGGGGAAAACAGAGTAGGGCAGAGGGGGAAAACGCCTGCTACCACTGCCAGGCACATGTGCTCGTAACTGTGTATTATGCCTGGCAGAATTCCTGTCTTCCTTTGGTGTGTGCCTAGAACAGGAGCAGGGTATTTAAGAAAGAAAATTTCTTCTTATTTACATGCCACCACAAGCTCCGTGCAGACCGTCTGTGGCTAACATCATGAAGGCGGGCTCGGAGAATCAGGGAACACCTGTGCTTTCTGCACTTGCCCCGGCCTGTCCGGGTGGTAAATGCAGCCTGTGCATGACCCTGGGAGAGCCGAAGCCCGTTGTCGTGTGGGCGAAGGGCGGGCAGCCTGATGCCAGCCTGCCAAGAGCCCACTGCCACTATGAAGGCTGGGGGAGGTCACCACCGAAATTCTTCAGTGACATGCCCACTAAATTGTAACTTAGGGTAGAAATGGTCTCTTCCTCTAAGCAAAAAACTCAGTTTGGCCAGGGGACATTCCATAATTAGAAAGGGACAAATTATGTACAGTTAGTGTGACTTTTGTAAAAAGAGAACATTAGACAGGACCTTGCCCAAAAGTTATAAAGGCCTCCAGATAGTAAGAAACCCCCAGGAAAGAAAAAGTTTTTTTTAAGTCCAGGACTCCAGATGACAAAGGAGGGGGCTGGAACCCCCTTCTCCATGGATCCCCACAGGAGCTCTGGGAGAAATTTAGAGGGGGGATCCAATTGGTGCCCACCTGCATGGACAGAAGTGGTCCAGTGGGGAACCCATCCCCAGTGCAGTCACCAGCACCAGCCTCACCTGGCACTCAGCGAGTCAGGCAGAGAGCAGTGGGGGAGAGGACAGACAGCAGTGAAGCAGCTCTACACAAGCTACAGTGCTAGTAATATTTAAATGACACAGTCCTGGGACTGGAATGGCTTTACGGTGCTGTTAGACTATGTTAGGAGTTTTTAAAAGGGCTCTCCTGTCCTGTTCAATGAAAGCTTAGCAGGGGATTTGTGAACCTGCAATCGGGCAGATTTGTAAACTTATATTAACTTATCTGGGGTTCCTAGGAATGGTGTCTGGATGGTAAAGCCCTTGTACGTGGCCCTTAAGGGAACAGCTTATGAATGCCCCATCTGGGTTTGGCTGACTTGTAAATAATATGGAAAACAAGGAATGAACCTTAGAGTCTTAGTATAGATGCTGAAAGACATCCCACAGCCAGTGACATGTTAAAGTCACTGAACAATATTGTGAGATGGCCTCCTTGATAAATTGTTATTAAAGACTGTGTCTATTCTCAATCCTGCCACCCTTTTGGCTTTACGACATGACTGTTTAAAGGTTCTGGGGACTGTATTCTAGGCAGGATGGATCTGTCAGATCAGTCAATGCTAGAACAAGATTGGTATTTTCTCATTGATGGGACAGCTTTATGGAAAATGAGGAACTAGATATACCCTTAGCACAGTGGTGGCACTGCCACCTGGGACTTCAACCCAGGAAGCTGATTTGCAGTTAATATTAAGTGTGGCACTGAAGTAATGGCCTTGATATAGGCTGTGGCTGAGCCCAAGCATGTGGCCGACATTAAAAAAAAAAGGGCCACTGGTAGAGCTGCCAAGAAATCCACTGGAGGTGATCTGTTTTCTGGGGCCTGGATCTCCCAGCTAGATTTAGATCCCCTTTAAGAATGGGACTCTATGCCATTTGGGATGGCACAACTAAGTGGAGACAAATTTGTCATGGACTTGTTCTTCTTGAAACTTTGGTCTGGCCTCTTTTGAGGCACCTATACACATTAAAGGTGTGACGCCTTAATGGATTTGCAAAACCTGATTTGGGCATTAATGGATTTGGTAAGATTTCATTTGGAAAGATCCTGTGTGCAACAAACTGTTTATATGCTCGAGGTGGTCCAAGGACAGAAAGGTGACCCACTGCACAGGGAGCCCAACATGTAGGGGGCCAACCCTTTTGATGATTGACAGTTTCACTTGGTATTAGCAGATATCCTTTCAGGCTGTGAATGGAGAGAGCATCTAAAGCTCCAAGATGGACTCCTATCAGGAGCTGCTGGCCTGGGACAGGGCTTTTGCTGAGTGTCTGTACATGTGTGCCAGAGAAGCAGGAACAGGCCTTGGAGGATGACAGGATGATGGATGTCAGCAATCCAGAGAAAGAGGCCAAACAGGTGGGAAATGGCATGCTGGTGGTAGCAACAAGCAGCACAGCAGCATGGCTGGGCTACAGAAATCTGAGGCCAAGAAGGAAGGGACCTGGAAACTGACAGAGGCAGAGGAGGCTCAGACATCCCCATTGTTGACAGGATCCAGGAGCCCAGGGATCCCTGGGCATTTCACAAGGTGACTACTCCCTCGCGGTGTTGCTTCCTGTAGTCTACACCTGGATCTACTGCACAGTGTCCTGTGGTCACCCATGAACGTCAAGTGGAGCCTCAGTGGGAACCTGGTGAGCCTTTTCTACACAGTGGACTCAATGATCCCACAGGTTGTCAAGATGCTCATAGGCTCCCTCCTCCATGCAAAGCAATTATGGACATGCTTTTGAATCAGAGATAACCCAGCAAGTCAGAAACATAGACTAGGGTACTGCTGTTTGTCCCCCTCTGAATTAGGATATCCCTCAGAAGCAGGCTTAAGTTAAGCCCCTAAGAAATAGTTTATGAGAGACCCTTCCTAGCACCCCGGGGTAAGTACGGTAATATAACCATAAGTAAAAAAAAAAAAAAAAAGGCAGGGTAAACCAATATGCCAAATGAGTGGGTCAGGAACTAACCACTATGTATGAGTTTGCCTCTTTCAGGTCTCCACCCCAGTTGGACACAAAGAAGTAGAAGAGACCCTGTGAAGTGCCTCTAACAGCTCACACCTCCTTGAAGTTGTCAGAAATGAAACCTTGGGTCCATCATACCAGAGTAAAGCCGTGTCCCATGGAAGAAGAGAACCAAGCTCCCAGTGGAGGGGCCAGCCTTTAGGTTATCTAAAGTAACTGTTTAAGGAAGGGGAAAAATGAAAATGTTAAATTTTTTTTTTTTTTGCTAACCTTTCATTGATTATTTGTTCTGTCTATAGGATGGAAAGACGACTCCTTAGTGAGGATTTCCCTGGACTGTTGCCTCTTCTGTTGATCTGTATTTGTCATCTGTATATGATTTCTGAATTTGCAGAAGCTGGTCTCTCAGATCACCCATAGGGTGCTTTCCTGCCCAGCCCTGTATCTGACATTGTCTACAAGGTGACAGTCCATTTTTGCCTGGCCAGTCCTCACTATTGTAGTTATTGTTTATTCCTCTGTTGTTGTAAATATACTGCCAAAGCTTTGCAATGACACACATAAGTATAAACTTTCCATCTATAATGTTGCCCCCATTTCAGCAGGAAGTAGCCTGATGACTACGTTGCCCCTCCTACCATAGATATGGAAGCCTAAAATTGACAGTGGGGAATATGTAACAGAGGGAAGGTCCTGAAGAAGAAGGAAAAAAAAATTTTCTGTCCCTTTAAAACTTCCCCCAATCTTTTTGGGAACTGCAGCCTGGCCTGCATCCCTGAGGCAGGTTAAGTCTTTTGTTAAATAACTCTCAGGTGGTGCCAGCCCCCCAGGTGGGAGGCTTGGTGGAGTTCACAGGCTTTGTCTCTGGCAGAGATGGGACAATGAGAGTAATTAACCACAATATCCTAGAACTGAGGGGCCCTCCCTTTAAAAGCTCTGTATTTCTGTGTTCAGGAAGTTTGGATTTTGAGATGAGAAATTCTGCCATTTTTCTTCCTTTGCCAGCAAAGTAATCTCTTTCCTCCTCCCCAAAACACTTGTCCTCATTCTTCCGATTTGGCATCGTGGACAAGTGCCAAGTTTTCAGTAATACAATTAGTCTTGTAAGCCCAATTTATAAATGTGCAATTGAGTAACAAATCTAGGCTTATGATTTTATTTTATTTTCACTAAGTTTATGCACAGTATTGGAATATGTAAGAAAACTTAAGTTTCACCACATTTATAAGTTTAATAAATTAATGTGTAAGTTTAATAAATGAGATTTGTAAGAATAACTTCAGAACTTGAAGTTTCATCAGTTAATTGAAGTACTTAAGAAAGATATTAAAAATATTTAATTCATAAATACAATTTAAAGTGTGTTGGTGACATAGTGGTGAGTATAGCTGCCTTCCATAAATACAATTTAAAATGTTTGCTTAATCTAATTACTTAAGTTTAAGAGTGTGCCCAAACATTAAAGACTCCTTAAAATTGGGTGTTAACATGTACTCTCTAATAACTGGGAACTAACCAATGGGCACACATGGACACAGAGAGATATGACAGTCACTGGAAATCAAGAAGAGAGGGGCAATGGACAGGAGGGGTAAAAACCTACCTGTGGGGGACAATGAACACTATTTGGGTGATGGGTATGCCAAAAACCCTGACTTAAGCATTATACAAGGTATCCATGTGACAAAAACATTTGTACCTCCTTAATATTTTGAAATTTTAAAATTGGGTGTTAAAATTTGCTAGGCTTAAAAATATTCATAAATTGAAAGTAAAGTATAATAAAGAATTAAGTTTTTGAATTTTTACTAATTTAGTACAGAAGTCCAATCACTCTATCCACTGCACGTCTCTTGAAACCACCCTTCAGGCTTAGGGAAAAATCTTCCTTCATTGCCATTTATTTAGGGAAATCATTTTATATTATTTCATGCCTGTCCTCTACTCTATAAATTTTCTCTCTCTGGAATTCACATGAGACAGAATGTAGAATTTCTGGATATCTTCTTCATGTGTATTAACTTTTCTTTCAGACTTTTTAAAAAAATTTTGTAGAGACAGGGTCTTGCTATTGCCCGACCTGGTCTCGAACTCCTGGTCTCAAGTGATCCTCCTGCCTCTGCCTCCCTGAAAGGCGCGGCTTTGCTGAAATAACAGGAAAATAGCTAAACCCACAGTTTTCTAATAACAGCTAAAGATCAATCATGAGCTCTCCCATCTCTTTCTCTCCCTAGGTAGCAGGCACCCTGCAGGGACGCTGTTTTCACCAACATCTGAAAGGAGCCCAACAGACAAACAGGAAATACAAATCTTTCTCCTGGCCAGGCGCGGCGGCTCATGCCTGTAATCCTAGTACTCTGGGAGGCCGAGGCAGGCGGATTGTTTGAGCTCAGGAGTTCAAGACCAGCCTGAGCAAGAGCGAGACCCCATCTCTACTAAAAATACAAAGAAATTAATCAGACAACTAAAAATATATAGAAAAAGTTAGCCGGGTATGTTGGCACATGCCTGTAGTCCCAGCTACTCAGGAGGCTGAGGCAGAAGGATCACTTGAGCCTAGGAGTGTGAGGTTGCTGTGAGCTAGGCGGGCGCCACGGCACTCACTCTAGCCTGGGCAAAAAGAGTGAGACTCTGTCATAAATAAATAAATAATCAATCAATCAATCTTTCTCCTTACATTCTCCAGCTCACAGCCTTTAGAATTCATTTCTATAGCCTCAAGGTGTTCCTGAGAAGCTCCTCAGCAGACATCCTGGGAGCAAACTCCAGGCCTTAGTTTCCTGCCCAAAATCATATCTCAAGGGGCAAAATCACATCCCCTGCAATAAGCCTGACTATATTTCAGAGATAACCAAGTCTCCAGGAACAGAGAAAACAAGACAAACAACTTGACTTCTTACAACTGCCTGCTAAGTATTCCTCAGACACTTCTGTTTCAACTGACAACAATCACTATTTTTTTCTCATTGTCCTCATAAAATCAGCAAGCCACTCGGCCTCCCTGCTGGCACCCCCTTCTATTTCTTTGGGATGCCATGCCATCTCCCTGCTTTCCCTCTCTTTCTTCTCTCACTCTTTCATTCTCTCTCCTCTAAGAAGATAAACATTTTTAACTTCTATGTATCCTAATCTCTGCATAAGAAATCTTTCTCCAGTCATGCCATGAGCACCTACTAGGCTTTCTACCCTAACACTCCCAAAGTACTAGGATTATAGGCCCAAGCAACTGCACTTGACTTTTCATAAATTTTATCTGTTGTTTATCTTTTGTCTCCTTGTATTTTGGAAGAATTCCCCACTTCTCAGTTTTATTTTCATTGTTCTCCTACTACCCAGTGACTCCTACTTCATTTTATTAATCCACATCCAAGATATTAACATAATCAATAGAGCCTTAACTAATGAGCTACTATAGTGAAGAAATGATGAGAAAGGGTATACCAATGTGATCACGGCCTAGCCTCCCATTTCAACAATGTGCTCAAGTTTGTGCAATCAGAGATTGCAGTTTTCCAAGCAAAGGAGATTGGAGATTACAGAAATCACCAAAGAGTTATTATCACAAGCACACCCATGATTGATACAGCCTAATAATCGGTCCCCACCCCTCATGTTCGTAAGTATGTGGCCACACAGCCTTTTCATACACAGGCTTTGTCTGCATTGTAAAATGTCCCTCAGTCCTTCCTCTGGTGGCATGCACTGACTTATTTAAAGGGTTTCTCCACTTTGGCTGTGAAAAAGGAAGCAAGTGGTACCCACAAAGAAACTTGGGCAAAAGTTCAAGAATCGAGACGTCAGATGTTTAGATAAGACAAAATCAAATATGAAGTAAGGAAGTAACCCCCATCCTCATTTCTTCTTTAAAAAAGGTTTCTTCTTCAATGCTAAAGGCTTTGGAAACATGTAAACACTGCAATTTCAAATAATGAAAGGGATGGGTGGTGGGGCTATTTTCCCAAGGGGGTCAGAGAAGCACATCTAGGAAAGAACCACCCTAGGAAAAGTGGCCCTACCCCACCCCACCCTTCATTATTCTCCTTCCCAGCTTTGTTTTTCTTCATATAACCTATTACCTCAAATTATAGAATTTACCTGTTGACTTTCTTACAGTGTTTCTCCTGTGGGAATGTAAATTTGACGAGGACAAACTTTGGCTTGGGTAACACCGTATTCCCAGTTTATTGCATGCTGCTTGGCACATGGTAACTTCTGAATCAACATTCATTAAATGAAACAGTCCATTGGTTCCACAGATTGATAAGCGTAGCCTGGAACTGATTTTCCTCATCCCATGTTCTAGACTTGAAAACTTTGTATATTTTTGTTATAAAATATATTTCATGGTTTCAGAAAATTTACTGAGATATAGTTCTTTATAAATGGAAATACTTACAAATTCAACTTAGTGCCTTAAGACTTCCTGGCACAGTGTAAAGAAAATACAAGACTCGCCCATTTTGGCTCAAGCTCACAATTTCCTAATTTTCGTCTCATTCCATAAAAATGGTAGTCATCAAACATAAATCCACTAACATAACTATAAAGTTACAATAACGATGCTCAAATTTATTGCTCATTTCAGGAATTCAAGGCAGTTAGCCCCAGACTGTGGACTTAGACCTGACCCAAATGGTCCTCCTCTGAGAACTCACCAGGTTGCATCTCACTTGTATAAGCAGAGACTAGAAGAATGGACACTTCTTCTCTCTCATAACAGTGTAGAATATTTGTACTTATCAATTTTCAAACTTCCAGGCTTAATCCGGTTCATGCTAATTATCTGATGCTCAGAGTCCCTGCTCAGGCCTACATACCAGGAATGCCAGTGTCAAGTAACTACAGCTGACCACTTGCTCACACCTTTGAAACCCAAAATTGCCAAAGTCATAGAATCTTGCAGGTGTAGAAAAGAGCCCTGAGAAATAGGACACACATGGGATGGGATGCCATGATGCCCTGAGGACTGTGGCATGTGGCCATTTTCATATGCCAGAAATGTTCCAAAGTTAATTGCATTATTCAAGATAAACCTTTAGGCACCCGCATCTGCTCTTTTCATATTTATGTGACAAGATCAATGTGTCTAGTTCTGGAGCCTGAAGAATCCACTCACATGACTCTTCAGTGTCACTGTGACATACATCAGCCTGGGCAGTCTTCTGGACTTGTCAGTACTTCTGGAATGCCAGGGAGCGTCCAGGATTTAGCTGTCCATGTCTCAGCTCCAGCTGCCCATGAGGCTGCCTCCTTTCCTCCATCCCTCAAAGATTCCTGCAGTCCTCCTTCCTTTTCTGTCGCAGCAGAGACTGGCCTTTCTGACTGGCATTGTACGACAATAGCTGTCCACATGCTTCCATTTCTAGATTCATATAACATGACAGGCAAAAGGGACCCATGATTCATTCAGTTCAATTCCTTTACTTTAGAGAGAAAGACATGGTGATTACTACAGACCTAAGGCTGGTTAATGGTGGAGCCAGAATTAGAAACAAGAGTTCTTAACTCTCCACTAGGTGCTGCCTAGCCCACAAACTAGGTAAGGTTCCTAAATTCTTACCCATGTACTCCATAAAAGGCTTTTACTCATTATACCCCTTTACCTGTTTTAACAGAGTGGATGGCATGGTGGCCCTGTTATGGTGTGTGATGACTTTTTACTCTTACAGGTAACACTACAACTCTCCTTTCCAGGTCTCGAATGGCTTTGCAATCACGTGTCCTGGGGATCATCCTTTTATCTTCTCTGAAAGACCACACACCTTAGGAGGACTCTGCTGGTCTCCTTTTCCCAGGGAGAACTCAGGTGCTACAGAGAGAAATATCTCACAAAAAGGATTTTCTGTGTCTGCAGCTTCTTCTGCATGATGTAAGGGTGGGGCGTAGTTAAATAACAAAAACAAAGACTAGAGGCGTCTGCACCAAGTTGCATGTATTCATTTATTTCTCATTGTAGCAATAAGACAAACAAGTGTAACTCCATGTTCAACAAGTTACAGATGGTCACAAGCCCCTAAACCTTGAGCTTATCTATAAGGCAAATAAAACAGATTTTTTTTATACTGTGGGCATGAAACTGTAGATGACCTGGAAAAAGTCCCTCTAGCCCCTGAATAGTATGTTGTGTATGATGTGCAAAATGAACTTATCACCCAACATATGTTCAGAGCTAAAAATAAAACATTTAAATTCAAATACTTCGACAAAATTGGAAATACAAACAGTACACTGAGAGACATCCTTAGCCAGCTCTCCAAACAAAAGGTCAAGAAACAAAACCATGAACAGCAATCCAAAAAAGAAAAGGTTTATCTAGAAAGACTGGATGTCCGTCCAAATCACATCTCTTCTTCTGATTCTTGTTCTCGCTCAACATTTTTTAGGAGTCCAACTTCTGAGGGGCAGAGCCTCTTAAGTTTAGACTTAACCAACCTAAGGAGAAAGAAAGGCATCCCTAGTTAGATGGTGTTTGAAATAGAAGCCCAGAGCAATATTCATCTGTGATACAAGAAACTCCAGATTATTCAGATTGTTTGGGCAAATGAGGGGGCAACTCAAAAAGGAAAATCACTTTTATTTGCCTTTGGAGCCATCTGAAATTTTTGTGGATGAAAGCAGGGTATAAGTAAACAGATGCACTGTGGCTTTTGCATACATTGCATGATTGTTTAATTAGGCATCAGAAGATAACTTTAATCATTTCTAAAACAAAATCAAGTCCAGATGAAACCAAGCTGAGTCGATCTTCTCCATCAAAGCCACACCCGGCTGTGTATTGCCAAAGTGCCCTTTCCTGTAGAGGAAGTGCATGAAGTCCTCCCCTTCCCTAGGGTTGGCAGCCCAAGTCAAGCCCCATGTCAAGTCTGGGCTAAACTTCAGCCCCCTACTAGCCTCTTCAGAAGGTGCTTTTGTACAGAGCACAGGATGTTCCACTGCATGAGATTGGCCCTGTCCATGATAAATTAAGAAGTGCAAAGAGATGACCTCCATTCTTGTGACTGTTTTCATACCTTAAAAGAATGTGTAGGTTGGAGGGAAGCAGCAATTATAATTTTTGAAATTGGAAGGTGTGAAGCTTCTTAGCAGAAGCTCAGCAAGTGCTCCACTTCTCTGATGTGAGAAAAAGAGTATGCCATAAGAACTAGGCAAAGATTTTCCTATGTATGATTATTACAAAGACATTATACTGTGATCATGTCAAGAAAACATAGTTAACTTCCAGAAATACATAGGAATCTGCAAACAAACTTGATAAACCAAATCACCAATATCACACTCCTTTTATGAAAAACTTCACTATCCCACCTGCATCTTTACCCTCATTTTCTAACATCCTTCTTCTTCTGATGAAAGACTAGTCTGTCACGATCAATATGTAATGCCTTTGCTTGTGCTCTGGATCTTACTAGAATACAAGCTTCATAAGAGCAGGGATCTCATCTTATTTACTGTTTATGACTCTTGTCGAAAATAAAACAAAGACATGGCTGCTTATTACAAATTAATTGTTAACATAGACCCTAGTGATGACTCATCCTCTTTCTCATTTCTCCTCTCTGGGTTGTATGTGCTGTTGCTTCAAGTCACCAGGCTGGCACATGTTCAGACACCTTAACCAGGCTCTATCTGCCGCCTGTAGCTACAGGTGTGTACACATGCAGAAATGGCCACCTGGGGCAGATTGACCGATGAGGTAAAAAAGAGGATGTGTGAATAATTGCCAGTTACTGGAATGGCACAAATCCAGGAAACTAGTGTCGGAGTATGCCTATGCTTTTACTCCTATATGTTCTCTTCAACTAATATGAGAAAGTGCATAACTGAGATAATAGGTGTACTTCCACGAAACTATCACATGCCTGAAATTTAGGCATCCCTATTTCGTTCTTCAAAATTATTCACATGAATTGTTGCTTGGAAAACTAACCTGCAATTGGGTAATATTTACCTACCTATAGAGAGAGGTTTTTGAAATAGTTATGTGCAACAATGGAGTTTACATGAGAGATACAGTAAAACATGCAGTAAGATTTCCAAACAGTTCTCACCTATGACCTATCATAATCAAGGCTGCAGGCATGGAATTGGATGAGGCAATCCTAAACCATCGTTCTGGAAGGTTGGGAAGTACAGCTTCACTTTTCGGAGTTCCTTAACCCAGCTGTGATTCCAGGGTGATCTCTGTGCTATGTCAAACAAATTCTGATACACTTTTGGATAAGTTGCAAACCACTCTGCAGTGAAATCCTGACCGACAGATTCTTCAAGGCTCCTTATGATTACAGGACTGGATCAGCTGGCCATGTGACCTCATCAAAAGGAAGTGCTGAATTTCCATGATATTTTTAGACTTTTGCTCAAGTTTATATTAAAATGTGTCAGAAAAATTGAACTGTTGGTCTTATGTTTCCAAGAGCAATATGAGAGCAAAACGGAAAAGCATATAAAACATGATTTCCAAACAAATGAAGCCTATATTGACGTAGGCTACATAGTTCTATTAAAATAGCAAACAAGGGTTTATTGAGAATGTACTATATATTTGGCAGTGTTCCAAAAGGTGTGGGACATATGAAAGGGTCTTTTTCTCAAGGAGACACAATCTAGCCAGCAGATAAGACTAAGACATACGAACTAATAGTAAACATCTCAAAAGAGATCACAATTGTTAAAATGTATGGTGGAGACTAAGTGCTGTAAAAGTCTTGAAGGGAGATGAGCAAGAGCTACAGGATTCACAGAAGGTTTCATAGAAATGTGTATTTAATGTTGATATGGCATGTAGAGGGAACTGCATGGTCAAAAAGATTAGAGTAACACATGAGGGTGGGGAGGATGAAAAATAAAAATGGAGCTTCCAGGATCTAGAGAACTATAAGTGGATAACAGGGTCATTAGGGGTCAGAAGGTTTTTGAAACAGGAAGAGACAGTAGTCTTCTTTGGGCCTTGGAGGGGAGCTGACATGAAGGAGAGCATTTCCTTGAATGCTGGCACTGTTCTCAGAGGCTGTGCAACCCCTAAGGAGAAGATGCTGAGATGTCAACCTAGAATAACAGGGAAAGAAGCCAAGTTTCACACAATGGCAGAGCCAGCCTTGATAATGAGCTCATGCGCATGCTTTCAGGGAATGGAGTAGGACTGATAGAAATCAGTCAGTAAGAAGGTAGAATGTCCTAGAACCCAAAGCACTTGGACCTCTACAAGAAAGCAACTACAAATCAAAGTGGGCTGACCCGAAGCCAAACAGACAAGGAAGCAGTTTCTTCAGTCAGAGCCTCAGCACCAGAGTTGCTTTAGAGGTAAGCACAAAGAAGCACAGGCAGGAGGGGTGACCTAGGGCCCATGTCTAGAGAGAAGAGTGTAAAGTTGGTGGCCACAGAGGCTGAGACCCCACTGGGCCTAGAAGCAGCTATTGCATTTCAGGAATCTAAGGAACCTGCTGGTGGGTAGTAACCAATATGGTAGCCGGTATTCATGTATGGATATTTAAATTCATTAAAATTAATGTAGCACCAGCCACATTAATTGCTCA
>NW_012149730.1:4594932-4614464 GCF_000956105.1 Propithecus coquereli | reverse complement strand
TGCTGGTGGGTAGTAACCAATATGGTAGCCGGTATTCATGTATGGATATTTAAATTCATTAAAATTAATGTAGCACCAGCCACATTAATTGCTCAATAGCTAGTGGCTACCATATTGAACACTGTAGATAGAGAACATGCAGGCATAGAAGATATTGATCAGCACTGAAGTCTGAAGGATTAGGCGCTAGAGCCTTTCTGCCTAGTAACTGGGATCAGCCAAGCCCATTGTGGTTTAGCATTAATCACCTTAGAGAGAGGAACTGTGACCACCCCTTTCTATTGCTGCTCATTCTTCAAACTGCAGCTTCATTTTCAGCTGTGGGGACACCTCCCCTGAGCTCCAGTAGTGCCTTTATTCTTCTACTATTTCCATTTATTACACTATATTTTCATTGTCTCTCTAATTTAGTCCCAATTATAGGTCTAAAAATTCCTCATGCTCATGGTCTATACTTCATTCATTTTTTGATAACAAAAAGGAAAGAGAAGGAAGAGGAGGAGGAGAATAACAAGAACAACAAGAACAACAAGGAGACAATAACATTTATTAAGCTCTCATTATGTCCTAAGCAGTTTAAGTATATAATCTCCTTTATGTATTATCATTATCTCCATTAGTGAAAAACAAAACTGAAATTTAATGTGGTTAACTAAATGGTCCAAAGTCATTCAGTTGATAGACAGTGGAGCTAGGAATATGTGTTCTTATTGATCTATTATACTGCTCCTTACCCACTCATGAAACATTATATTGGGGTCCTTGTAAAAAAATGTATTATTCAACTGAATGTTACTTTTAAACACATTAGAGTCAATGCAATTAATCAGGCACTCAAATTCAGTGAGACACATGCATGTTGGTCAAAAACTGACTCCAAGCTTAAAAAGTACTATAATTGCAGGATGCACACCTGGGTAACTGGAGGCCTCACTGCAGGTAGTGGGTGGGGAGACCATTCAGAAGAGCAAGTAGCGTATACAAAGACAGAGAGACATAGAAAAGTGCACTGACAAGTAATGTATGGGTCAAAAGAACAGCATAGATACTGTTGAGCTATTCCAAGGTTATAAATGGATTTATTCCTTTTACTGCAAATTTCTGTGTTTACAGATAATTTTCTGTTATGCTACCCTATCTTGTGGGATGGTCAGAATGAAATCCCCACTTGAATTTTAAATTCAATGTTATTGAGCCTTGATGATCATATACCAAGAAAGAGAACGTCCACGAACAGAAATCACTAACTTACCAGGTAACAAAAGCATAATTCGCTCCAATGATGATAAAGCTTACTGCATAATGCCAACAAAAGCATATGGTGAGAAACATAATGTTCTCTTGATCCATCAGATTCCATGCAGGAGCTCCACTGGGGGGAAACAGGACAAAACCAATCTGTAATTTAAAACAAAAAGCACATATTAAAATAACCAAACACATTCTCAAAAATGGTACCTTTCACAATGCTTCATTGCAAGATGAATAATAACTAAGATAACTCTCATTATCCAAGATCGAGCAGACAAAGCATCAGGTTTTGTTGCCTGTTTTATTAATAAAGACAGTATCTACTATGTCATATTTTTGAAAAAAAAATTTTAAAGGACATTTAATAATAAATTTACAAAATATAAACAGTGATCATCTCTGAGAATAGATGCACTTTTAAAGAATGTCGTAGGTGTCTACATGTGCAGTTTCACTGTTATTTCAAATTTAGAGAACAAAAAGTTTTTTAAAATAAATAAATGCCCACAATTAACATTATGTTCAATAGTGAAAGACCGAAAGCTTTCCCCCCTAAGATAAAGAACAAGACATGGATGTCTACTTTCACCACTTCTATTCAACATTATACTGGAAATTTTAGCTATAGCAATTAAGCTACGGAAATAAATAAAAGGCAACCATATTGAAAAGAAGTAAAACTAACTATATTCACAGATGACCTGATCTTATATATAGAAATTCCTAAAGAATCCACCAAAAAATCTATTACAGCTAATAAATGAGTTCAATAAAGTTCAAGGATACAAAATTAACACACAATAAACAGTTGCATTTCTTTGCTCAAGCAATGAACAACCAACACCCCCCAACATTAAGAAAACAATTCCACTTACGACAGCATTTAAAGAATAAAATACTTAGAAATAAATTTAATCAAAAAGGTTGGAGACTTTTACACCAAAATCTGCACAGCATTATTGAAAGTTATTGAAGAAAACCTAAATAAATAGAAAGTAATCTCATTTTCATACGCTGGAAGGCTTAACATTGTTGTGATGGCAATCACACTCAAAGCAATCTACAGATTCAATGCAATCCCTATCAAAATCCCAATGGACTTTTTTGCAGAAATGGAAAAAGCTGATTATAAAATTCACATGGAATTGCAAGGGATACAGCATAACCAAAATAAACTTGAAAAAGAAAAACAAAGTTAGAGGACTCAGACCCCCTGATCGCAATACTTAATACAAAACCATACTAATCAAATAAGTGTGGTATTGACATAATGACAAACATATAGATCAAGGAAATAAAACTGAGAGTCCAAAAATAAACCCATATATCTATGGTCAGCTGGTTTTTGACAAGGGTGCCAAAGCCATTCAATAGGAGAAAGAGTAGTCTCTTCAACAAATGATGCTGGAAGTTTCTTAGATATGTGTTTACTGACTTCTGACTGTGTCTTTGGTCATCCTGTTAAAAGAAATGGAAAAATAAAGCATGACAAAAAAATTGTTTGAAAAAATAAACAAATGGTCCTGGGATAACTGGATACTCACATGTTAAAAAATGAATTTAGACCCCTACTACCTCATGTCCTATATAAAATTAAGTCAAAATGGATCACAGACCTAAATATAAAAGCTAAAATCATATAACTCCTAGAAGAAAACATATGGAGAAATCTTCATGACCTGGAATTTGGTGATGGTTTCTTAGGTATGACAGCAAAAGCACGATTAACCAAAATAAAAATGGATAAATGGGACTTCACCAAAATTAAAACCTTTGGTTTTAATTCAAAGGACAATGTCCTTCAAAGGACAATGTCAAGAAAAGATAACTCATAGCAAGTAAGAAAACTATTTGTATATCATATATCTGATATGGATTAATATCTAGAATTTATAAAGAATTCCTAAAACTGAACAAAAAATTTTTTAAATAGGCAAAGTACTTCAAGAAATATTTCCCCAAAGAAAGTATGCAAATGGTCAGTAAGCACATGAAAAGATGATCAATGTCATTAGCCTTTAGGGAAATGCAAATCAAAACCACAATGATACCACTTTGTATCCTCCTATGTATAATCCTATGTATTATATCAATAATAACAACAAAATAGCATATGTTGGCAAGGATATGGAGAAATTGGAATCCTTATACACTGCTAATGGGGTAAAATGGTGCAACCCCCGTTTCCCACATTGGAAAACAATTTGGCAATTCCTCAGAAAGTTAAATGTAGAATTACCATATGACCTGCTAATTCCAGTCCTGGGTATACACCCAAAAGAATGGAAAATAGGCATTCAAACAAACACTGGTACACAAAAGTTTATAGCAGCACTATTCTTAACAGCCAAAAGAAGAAAATAACCCAAATATCCATCAGCAGATGATAGATAAGCAAAATGTGGTGTATATATATATATATATATATATATATGTATGTATATATATCCATACAATGGAATATTTTTCAACCATGAAGAGGAATGAAGTCCCAGCTGCATCCTACAACATGTATGAAACCTGAAAACATACAAGCGAGAGAAGCCAGAAACAAAAGTTCACATATGGTATGACTCTGTTTACATCAAATATTCAGAATAAATAAATACTCAGAGACAGAAAACAGATTAGTGATTGCCAGGGGCAGGGAAGAAAGACAAAAGGAGAGTGACTGCTTAATGAGTCCAGGGTTTCCTTTGCAGTGATGAAAATGTTTTGGAACTAGATAGAGGTGTTGGGTGCACAACACCATGAATATATTAAATTATCACCAAATTGTTTGCTTTAAAATGGTTAATTTTATGTTATGTGAATGTTATCCCAATAAAAAATAATTAAAAGTAGACAGATAGATAAATGTATTGATTTCAGGTCTTTAGAACTAAATGAGATTCAAAACCAAGATTTTATTATGGATAATTGTACAAATGTCTACCATATATTGGTTGACTATGGCAGATACAGTGCTTAGGAGTTTCCTTACAAAGGCCCTTCAGAGATGTATTGTTACCCTGATCTTAATGTATTATTATCCTCATTATACAGATAAGAAAACTGGGTGGTTTAGTGACTTGTCCATGATGACACATCTAATGAATGAAATCTTATGGGAAATAAAGCCCTTAGTCTATAATATTGAGTGAAACATTAATTCCATTCTGTTTGAAATTTCAAATAATCTGAATAAATCAGGGAAAACTAATATTTGTGCCTTAATCATGTGTTCCCATGTCTGGATTCCCTTTCTTTGGAAAGAGAATTACCATTTGTACCATCTGACAGGTGTACCACCATGTGCCAGGCACTTCATCCTCACTCATGCACATAAACTTCACAATAATCCTTAGTCCTCAAAACAATCTCAAGAAGACATCATTATCCCTGTATTTCAGAGGGGAAGACTGGAACTCAGAGACTTCAGTAACTTCCCCAATATTACAAAATGTCAGGATGAATAAAGTAGGATTCTAAACCAGGAGTGTCTGGCTCCAAAAACTCTTTGTTTTTTCTTCTACTCCACAGTCTCTTTCACCGCAGAGCCTTTCCATATGGGGGAATGTGAAGGACGGTGTCCTGGATAAAAAGGCCAGTTTGCATCATCACAGCAGCTCTGATATGGTTTGAACAACCTGTTACTGAGATAGAAGTTGTTCCCACGAAGACATGGTACTATGTTACCCTCAACACACACATTACAGACTGGCAGCCCCTGACCCACATCTGATTGTCTGACCTGCACGTTTTTAAGAATAATTTGAATTAGTTCACAATACTTTAAAAAGTTATGGAACATCACACAAAAGTTTGCATTCTTGGCTTTTTTGTAAAAATAGAATTATCTGGCAAGATTAGGCGTGAATTCCCAGGTGGCAAACATGAGTGGAAGCATGCTCTCTACATCAAGTCTCCATTCATGTTACCTTCCTGACCAAGTGGAGCAATGTAGACCAAGGTTTCCTACTTTTGTACTGGCCCTGTGCATTTTATTCATCAACCAATGTCCAAATCATAACTTTTCATAAAATATCATAATAGTTGAAACTAATATGGGGTACTTTATAATAAATTCTTCCTGACCTTCTCTACCCTGTCTTCCGAAAAGACAGAATGCATTTGTTGTCTATTTTAGAGATAGGAAAATTAAATAACACATGGCCCTGCCCTCCATCCCCAAATAATTGCAAAGATATTTGCATAACTGCTGTTCTGCCTACCCAGCAAGGGCTGGGGACTCTGCCTTAGAACAGGGCTACATTCTAAAGGGAGGACATGTCAACACCTCTGCCAGAAGACACATCTGTCATTAAGTTAAAGAGTCTGCTCAGAAACTGCAGGTAGAGAATGCCACCCAGCTGGTTTGCCTGCTGCTTTGGATATGTAAGTGTTTTGCAATAAGCCTTTGCATACTGCTAAGAAAGCTCACTGTGGGGCCAACTGGTCAGAGCCTAGGTCCCTGAAGCCCCAGAAGGAAGCAAAAATTTCTAGGTCTTCTGTGCTCACTGTTTGGAATAACAAGAAGGAAACTCAAGTCGCATAGTCAACGCCCAGTTCAAGGGCTTAGCTGTTTCAGCTGCAGTGTCAGGAACACAAGATTGTTCTTCTCACGTTCCTCCTCTCACAGCAAATTCATGGAAGTTGACAGAGAAATTCTGTGTCAAGAAAGGGCCCTTCAAATTGGGGTTGAGTGTAAAAAACTATGGACAGCTCCCTCGTTCCCATCTATCAGTCCTGCCATGTTCCTCCAATGCCATCCACACTATCCATCCACCCCTGCTTGGGAAGTGAGGTGCTCCAGCTGCCAGAGGTAGGGGTTAGCAGTTGTAGGGGGGTAAACTGGGCCCTCCCACATGTTGTACTCCTAACTCTCAGTGCCTCTGAATGTGACCTTATTTGGAAATAGGGTCTTTGCAGGTGTGATCAAGTGAAGGTGAAGTACTACTGGATTAGAGCTGGCTTTAAATCCAATGAGTAGTGTCCTTCTAGGAAGGCCATGTGAAGACAAAGGAGCACAAAGACACACAGGGAGAACATCATGTGACAGCAGAGGCTGAGACTGGACTTAGCTGCCACAGCAGGAATGCCCGGGATTGCCGGCAACCATCTAGGAGAGCAGTGTGGGACAGATTCTCCCTCTGGACCCCTGAGAAGAAGCCAACCCTGCCAACACCTTGATTTCAGATTTCTGGCCTTCAGAAGAGTAAGAGAATAAATTTCTGTCGTTTAAGTCATCCAATTTGTGGAAATTTGTTATGACAGCCCAGGAAACTAATATAATGGTCAAGACCAAAATTAGCAAAAGACTATCAGTCACCCTAAACCTCCAGCCTAGGCATATCCCATTGCCTTCTGATTTCAAGATTGTTCTTTTTAAGCACCAGAGGAGGGAAGAAAAACTTCATCTTTCTATGCTGCATCCCTTTTAATGAAAGGATTTGTTCTGTAAAATTTGCATTCAGTCAAAAGGCTGCAGGCTCCCCACCCATCTTTCAAATCCCAACTTGACTTCACCTTTTCCTGGAAGCTTTCTTTGCCCTCTTCCTCTGGATTAAGCAACCAGTTCCTCAGGGCAGCATGTGCTTTCAAAACTGCCCAACAGTGAAAATTACTACATATCAAATCTTATGGGAGATAGCTATAGTAGTGTATAGAGATATGTATATAATTGTATGTATTTATTTTAATGCAAGAAAGATTGAAAATAAAGGAGATCAGCATAGAACTCAAAAAACTAGAAAAAGGGAGGCAGAGCTTAGCCTTATAGTGAAGCAAAAACTGAAACTGAAGAGAAATTGAGAAATCTGTAATATAAAACTATAAAGACTTCTATTAGAAAGTGAGAGATCAATCAGACGAAAACCAATTAGGAATATAAAATATATTTTTTAGAAGACACACACACAATTAAAGAGTTCCAACTTAACATTTTGGTATCTTTCATCTGACTATCCACATCAAACGTTCTCATTCAGACATTACCCAGCGTCATCGTTTGCGATCAGAAACTCTGGTCCTATGTCTAGTGGCACTTACCAAATTATGGCATGATACTGCAGCAGTATTAAGAGAGCGTTCTATGGGAAATTGGGAGAGTCTCCATGACCACAACTAAATAGATAAAAAACAAGTAACCTGCCTTACGAGTTTCGAAAAGGTTATTATTATACTTTTTAACAATCTTTCTCCCAAACAGGGACTTTCTAGCAGTAGGAAAAGAAGCACTCAAATGCTTTATTCTAAACAGATGCACATAATGCAACATAATATTTTAGATTCTTTAGAGAGTTAGTCTGAATTCCTAAGTCAGCCTCTACTTCTGTTACATCTCCCTTACATATGAATGTAAAAGTTCAGTACAGTGGCTGACATACAATTGTTTCTCAATAAATAATAATTTCCTCTCTTTCCCGCCTTCCATATATTTCTCCAACTTATCACCCATTAGGCTGTAAGCTGCTTTAGCAACAGGAACTGCTTCTAACTAAAAGCATCAGCTCAGAGTTCCCACGTAATGGTTATTCAGGTGTGAGATGAAGATGTGCACATTCCACTTCCTTCCCAGCTGCTCTGACAATGCTCCCACCACAGCCACCAGGCTACTCTATGAAACATCACCTCTCAGAGGCCCATGTTCCCATGACAGGCAGCACATTGGAGGGAAGTCTCTGGTGTGAAGAGCAAAATGCCCCATCAGATAAAGAGCAATTACAGGCAGAGACACCAGGTGCATTTACTGGAGGACCCAACTCACCTGAAAGAACCAGCTCCCCTGAAGCAGGATGAGGCTTGAACGCAGAAGTTCCAGAAGTACATTGTTCTGTAGGAGGAACTCCAGGAAGGTGACCAGGCCTGTCAAAAAGATGACCAAAACCAGCAGCTGGTGCACAAAGATTTCCAGCATTTCACGGCCATGAGTGTGGTTGTAGAAGATAAAAGCTGATAGAGGAGGGAAAAACAGTTTGTCTTTTTCAATGAAACAAAGCCCACCAACTGTTTCTCTCTCTCCCTCTCTCTTTCCACAGAATTGTACACACACAAAGCACAGTGTCACTGATTCCGACAGAACTGCAACACTGCAGCATTTTTGAAGTCATCACTGCCTATTTGGAGTGGAATTGTTGAAATATAACCCTTCTTTTCTCTTCCCCAACCTTTATTCTCTCCTCTAACACATCTTGACATTTTCAACTAATTATATTTCAAGGCATCTTCTATGCAAGATGAGGACTAATAAGCACAAAGAAGCAGGAGAACGAGAATTAAGGTGATACACAGATGGATAAGCTAAAGCCTCGCCTTAAGGAATTCAGTCCACTCATGAATCATAAGGGTGGACTTTGACAGCTATGACAAGATCCTCTGAGAAGGTGCCAAGAAATAGAAACTAATGGCATTTTTCATCCACTGGATAGATGCCACCTTCATCTTAATCCTTTTCATTTGTATAAAGAGAAAAGGATATTCATTGAAAATACAGCAACACCCTGAGATAACAAGAATCAGGCTATTATTAGTTGGTACCCATCTTTTATCTAGCCCTTGTTCCCAAACAGGAATGGGTAACAGTTTTATTTTCAGATGTCACAAGCAACCTCAGTAGGGCGTGACTCCCTTCTGATTAATTTGGGCCTTTTTTAATTTCATGATCTATTTCTTATACCTGCAATAAATGGCAACAAATCATTAAACACTTCTTTTCTTTTTCCCTCCTACAGGAACTGGGAATTGAACTAAAAATATTGTTTTAATGAACCTGTCAAAATTATGACCTCATATTTTTATGTGGCTGAATTTTTTGGACACTACTTATCACAGAATGGCAGGGTTTTGCTATATCGATATGAAAAGGGCTAGTTAGTAGATGGTGAAGGCTCTTCTGTTGTGAGTGGTTGCCTCACTTCAGGATATTCATGCTTGATTAACTGAGTTCAGTTTTCACTTGTTAAAAGTGGAAGGATGTTAATCTCCAGGACAATGCAGACATAAGTAACTATTGAAAGTGGGTCTGTAATACAGATGTGAAGGGTGAATAAAGCACTTTGAATGAGTGTGCTTGCCCAGTTCTACTAAATGAGTCAATAGGGAGGGAAGATCTTTGTCATCCTGCCTAGGACACCCATTATGGCCCAGAAAAATGGCCCTATCAATCAAGGCTGCACCAAGACATTAAAGGTGTATTATTGTAAAGGGCTACACAAATGCCTACTAATAAAGAAAGGCACATAAAAATACTCACTTATACTTACCCTCTATAAAAAAGGCATTTGACAACATTAACTTGGGTAATGAGGCGGGAAGTGAACGGATGGTGAAACATAAGATGTCTGCCACGCCCACCAGCCCAAAGAAGAAATACATGGTGAAATGATGCCAGTTAAGGAGGTGGTTCCACTGGCCCTTCTTATATAACATCAGGTGGGGCCCTCCAGGAATAAACTGCTCCCCAGCCATGCCTGTAGAAGAACATTTCACAGTTTTAGCAACCCTTTCCATAACTTTACCTAGAATGCAAGAAGATGCAGGAAGATCAGCTCATTGTTCATTTCAATCTACTATCATCTTGGGACATCAATTCCTCTACTGAGGCTGTTCCCCAACAGCTGAGCACTGGTGCTTTAGGGTTATTTTAGAGGTTCAGATGCTTATTTAAATCACCAATTTTAGTCAAAGATAACCAATTGAGTCAAACAGCTCTTTCAGATCTTCAGTGCTGATGATCTTAGTTCCACTGACTATTCCAATCTAATGACTAAGATAAATCCTGAATAATTTTGGGGTATGGACTTGCAATTCATCCCATGGAGGCTGATTACTTTCTTCTTAGGTACTATTATGCATGTTTGGGTAGCTGCCATGTAGTAGGGGGTTGCACTTGATCCCGGAGAAAAATATTAAAGAGTTCAGCTTTTCCTCAGTTAAGGATAACTGAGAAAGCCCAGACAGATAAGCATATGATCTAGTCAGTTATGCAAACAGTTAAACTTTCTTAGTGATTCTGCCTTCTTTGTTAGTCTATAGAATTTGGCAAGGAAATTTCTCTCTTTGGAAACACTACTCTGTAATTTGTGGTCATAGCAAAGACATATTGACATGAATAAAGCATAAAGAAATCTAATGGGAAAATGGGAAGTTTTACCTTTTATAAAGGAGAGGCTGCAGTGGTACCCTTAAAAACACAGCACGTGTTCATAGAATCTTCATAGTCAGTGGAAAAGCCTTAATAAGTCATGTGGCCAAATCTCTTTCTCCAATTTAGGAACCAAGGAAGAATGAGTGCATGAGGCAAGATATTCTACAACCTATCGGCAATGATTTATTATTGAAGCTTTTCCATAATCACTTGATTATTTTGCTGTTGTTTGCAAAATGGTTTTTGATTTTGAATGGGTTCGTTCTTTCAGGGATCAGAACAATAGATATAAAATGATTTCAGAAGCTCCAATGAATTCTATAAAGGATATTTACCTTAACTGGGTAGGCAAGTTAACTACTATGACTAATTCATAAATAGGTCTTTGTATAAACATGAGTATCACCTTCCTAACAAATTATTAATGTATCAGAGAGAAATTACAATTAGAATGTGTTAAGAGACATTTTTGATGAAAAAATTTATTTTAGCAATTTCTTGACTTTATATTGGATCTTTTCTTTATATGTGAAAATACTCAAAAGGAGAAAACAGAACACAGAAATGGTCCACTCACCAGTTAAAGCCATGCCAACTAATGCAATTCCTTCCAAAATTTCTGCTAGATGGAATAATGCTTTGGAACCAAGGTAGCAGGTTCGCTTTTGCTTTTTGCAGACATATTTCAGAATACTCCTTGTACTCCACCAAAGACTCATAATAATAAAGAAAGTTCCAGGGAGAGCATGACCTCTGAAATTCCCTACAACCTACAAGAACATACAGAAGATAAAAACATTTTATTTCTGGAACCTGGACAAAACATCACTTGTCCCCATTAAGTACACTGTCTTCCAATGATTATGGATTTATCACTGATTCAGAGGATCCTGTATTACTGTGGACAATAGTAGATCCACTACAATATCAAAAATGTCAATAAAAAGAAAATAAAAAGTCACATTTGATAAACACTTGACCGTGCTCTGGTCACTACGTCAAGTGTTTTACATACGATCGCCAACCTAATTTTTGCATCACACCCATGAATGAGGGATTATTATGCCATTTTCTATAGAGATATAGGATTAGAAAAGTTAAATGCTTACCCAAATCTGACAACTATTAACCAAAATTCTGTTGTTTTTAACACAGAGATCAAAAGAATTTCCTTAAATGACAATATGTACCTCACCATACAGATGCCCTTCAAGAATATTAAAAGGAGAGTATTAAGAAAGTATTACCTTTATGTTTAAAACTTGAAATGATGTGAAGTGGGCTAGAAAATTTTTAAAGTAGATAATTTCAAAGTATCAAGCATCAAGTGAATGGATGTGCCCGTTAGTGTTCATCCAATATCTGTGAGCTGCTCCCCACTCTTTTCCCAGCCTCTCCTCCAGTTGGATTGAAACCATTTTTAATTCTGGCTAATGGACTGTGAGCAGAATTGGCACGTGTCACTTCCAGGCTGGGTCAGTTAAGAGTCTACATGAGTCCTTTATCTGTCTGTCCCCCTGCCTGGGCAACTGTGGTGTGGCCTATCTATAACACAGACGATGATCAATCAGCCTGCTTCTCGTTTTCCAAGAAAGTACTTCTATTGCGCTACCCCATTGAAACTTTGTGGTTTATTGAGAAAACGGCTTAGCCCCACCTTGCCAGATACCAAGCCAAAACAAACTGCAAATTTTGTTTATACCATTGCCATATGGTGGAGTCACCTCTGGCTTATAAACAGAAATACGCTCCATTTTTGGTCAGAGCTATAAAAAATTAGTCTTCAATTATGTGAGTTTTTAGTTATATGAGCAGCCCTTTGTTCAACATTTTGTACATTCAACAGAATAATCAAGAGAGAATCCAGATCATCCTTGTGGATCTGACACCAGGCCAGATCTAAGAAAACTCATAAGAGAAGATTTCAGAATTGCCCCTGTCCCAGCAGACATTTTTATTTCTGTGGGTGAATACGGGGCCTCTCAGTTCAGAACAGACCCCTTTGGATTACTTCCCTACCCCTCTGACACACTGAAGCTTGGGGTAAACTGTGAACCTGACCCAAACGCTAAGTCTCTTAAATCTCCACTCAAGACCTCAGATGGACATTTCAGGACACCCTCAAATCATGCAAACTGTCTAAGAGATTCAGACTCAATATATCACATAGTGCTAAGCTCAGGTTCTTGTCCTAACTGACTTTAGTGGTGTAGTTTGAAGCATGTCATCTAAGTTCTCTAATTTTAGTTCTTAGTTAATAAAAGGAGGGGTTGGGCCTAGATGGTACCTTCCTCCTCTGATAGCCTCTGATTTATTATCCTAACCACCACCTTTAACCAGTGTTATTGAGTTCTGTTTGTTTTGGTTTAGACAACCATATAGGATTCCAAACACTTCTACATGGGATTGAAAAGTACATCCAAACTGTAAAATTTTTTAACTTTCCTGGAAAAGAATTTTAGATGATTTAAGGAACCTTAAATATTTTGTATTTCTTAGTACAGGAAGCCCACTTGCAGGATTTATCCAGAAGACATAATTACAAATGTAGGCATTAGGAAAATGATTAAATAAATTATGCAACCACTATAAACAAGGTTTTCAAAGGACTTAAATGACAGGGGATATATTTAGTGACAAGAATAGTATAACAAAATGAGGGGATGGGTCTTTGGATTCAGACCCACTAGCTCTGAATACAAACTTTATCATTTATCATTTATATGAATCTAGGAAAGTTATTTAACCTGTTGGTGCTTCAGTTTTCTCCTTTGTAAAATGGGACAAATAACAGTCCCTACCCTAACAAGGTTAAAATGTGTAGTCCAAAGCAAGTATTAATAACTCACAGTGCTATTAAATAAGCTTATGCCATCCTCAACGCATTTCAAACTACCAGAGTAAAACAAGTAAAACCAAATCAACAATTGTACTTGGACAATAACTACAGAAAAGCAAGATGCATCTATACAATTCATTTGGCAGTCGTTCATGCACTGTCTATAACATTTCTCTTGCTATTGTCTGGAGGGTTAATGGGATCTTCTGTGTCTAGTAATATCTCGACTGTAATTAGTCAATAAACTTGAAATGGAGCCATAAAATCTATTCTTCTTTCTATTTCCCATTAGGCCTGGATAGTGCCTTATATACTATAAGGTTCTAAATTGACAAGAGTAACTAAGCCTTTCTTATAATACAAGATCATATATTTACAAAACATCTGTACTCTGATGTCTCAAAGGCCATTGATATGCAACATGCCCCCAAATCAAATTAATCATCTTACCCACACACTGTTAGAAAATAAATTTCCCAGTTAACTATTTTGGTCGACAACACTGCCATTCACCACTTGCACAACCTTAAAATATGAAAATCATCCTAGATTTTGGCTATTTCCCCAAAAAATAATTGCTTATTAAGACATATCACCTCTGCTGCCTAACATCAACTCTGCCCGACCCCCTTCTCCTCTAGAAGAAGGGGCTGATCTCCCCTAGCCCCTCAATTTCACCTACTTGGGAGGGCCCTGTCACACATTCTCGAGGCACTCAGTCCTCACTTTAGTGAATTCCTCATGTTTTTACTTATTGAGGTCTGTCCTCCTCATTAGTCTCTATGACCATTACTGTATTGTGAGAGCCTATGTAGTAGGAAATTAGGGCCTCACAGAGGTTAGGGGCCTGGAACATTTCCAATTTTTTTCGAGGATCCTGGTATATTAAAAAAGGGAGAAAATGCCAAAATACAGTAAGCAAAAATTGTGTTTGCTTTTAAATGTTTGGAATTACCTAATAAATACTTTTACTATACATGCCAGCATATTGCCTCTGTTGTAGACAACATGATATTTTAAAATCTGGGCCCTCCCTGAATGTTCAGCTCTAGGCCAAATAGTCCTTCTGACCCACCCCATGACCAGCTAAGAGGCTTCTGCTGCCCCAAAGGCTGAAAGGATCAGTATCTCTCTGCACTGGGATGTAATAAGGTGGCAACAGGGAGTAGTCGAAGAAGGATATGAGCTGATTGGAGTGGGGGAAGAAATGAGTCCTTCTTCCTACTTCAGTTATAGAACTTCTGTATCTTCAACCTTTTGATCAGAAACAATCTGGTGGTTCTAATCTTTCTGTGTTTAAAAGATCCAAACAACATAAAGTCAAAGTAGGCTTGCTATATTTGCCCGTCTAAGGGAGCAAACAGACCTACTTATTCCTGGTAACGAAAATGGCAGTCATTTCACCTCACTTTCACTTGAGAGAAACAAACTGCCCAGCTGCTCAAGCATCACTCACTCTTATCTCCTAGAGCCATTACCCATGCATCTACCTTCATTTCCCTTCTTTACTGTTGCCTGCGGGCGCAGCTTACTGCTTAGAAAAGACAAGGACAGTAGCATGGAGTTTGGTTAGAGCTAAACCCAAAGAGCAGACACATTCTCCTTTTGGAGGAGAGCACAGGGCTTTCCTCATCCACAAAGTAGAACATACTTGTGGGCAGCCCATAGAAACCCCAGGTAAGCACCAGACCATGAAATAAGAAGGTCCATCCTCAGCACCCTCCCTGCCTGATGCACCACTTGAAACCTGCTGGGGAAAGTGGCTCGCCCAGACCTAACATGATGGGCTACAAGATTTAATCACTGGCTTCCTGATGTGGTTCATCTTAAAAATTCTTACTCCAACCCCATCCAAAGAAGCCCTCCACTCATAATGACATCAAAACTCTCACAATTGGAGATAATCGTGGGTAAAGCCCAAGTTCTAATTCAGGTGTTCAGCATTAATTCCCAGATGTTACAGCCACACAAACCACAGACCAGGTCTTCACACCGAAAGAGGAGAGAATTCAAAGTACCCCAGAAAAAGAGATTCAACAATTTTCTTGGTGGAATCGCAACCAAATTTCTAACTTCAACATAAAATGAATACCATTATGATAAAAAACCTAAATGAAAATTTCATCTAGAGCCACTGCCAAAATAAAGTGTTCCTAAGTCTTAATTAGTGACTCATATTTCAAGACACATGTGTAAATTATAACACACTAAACAAATTTGAAATATTTCTTGAGCTTCACTTTACAATTTGCCTTAACACTCAAAGCAAAGCTACACAAGCATACATATGTAGCCTTAAAATTTCTTGATTCTCCAAGAAATCATTCTGTACTAGCACTTTCTCTCCCCAGATTCAACTGTTTTGAATGGGTTTTCTTAGTTAAATTATCCTTACCTTCATACTTTCCTCAATGTGAAGTCCAATTCAATTGTCTTCTCTCAAAAATGTATAATGGCTCCAGACTCCAGAGGGAAAAGCAGATGCTGACTGCCCCTAAGTCTAAAACTGCCTACTCTTCCTCCTTTCAGACTAAACCACCTAGCTCATCTTTCCAGCATGAGCAAATAAACCCTCAGACTATGTCACAATGCATTTAATTCCAGGGTACACACCCTTTCAACCTTCTGCTTCCCTGTCCAAACATTGTGTCACAGAGCAGTTCCAGGTAAGACTCACCTTGCCATCCCACCTACCAAGCCACTAGCCTCAGTCATGTGCCACCTGCTCTGAGAACCAAAGGCATAGAAGCATATTACCTCTTCTGTCCATCAGGACCGAAGACAAATGGAATGATTCCAGCAACAGTAATATAATAGGTCATGTTCTATATGTCAAAATATTACCTAGCTTTCTGTGTACCACTCTCCACTCGTGTAACTCTCTGCATTTTCACTCATTTAATCCTCACAAAAAACCTCTGAAATGGATACTATTATCACCCCCATTTTACAGATGAAGAGACTGAGATGCAATCAGAGATTAAGTGAAATATCCAAGGTCATGGTGGTGATAAGTATTATAACTGGGCTTCATACCCATTGTTGAGCCCATACCTCTACTACAATGGTACCATAGGGATAAAAAACACATGACAGACAGAAAAGGTATTTGAAATAAATATAACTGATGAATGATGAGTGGCCAGAATGTAACTTTTTAATTAGGAATCAGTTTAGAAAAAGAAAAACTAGGACTAGTATGACAATGGACAATTAGACACAGGTAGCGTGTACCTCCTCCACAGAGAGGAAACAGAATAGTAAGCAGACTCTCACATTTCAAACAGATTGTCAAGGAGAGGATGCTGGGATTCACCAGGGAAGCCATGGGAAGCATCAAAAGTGGATAAGCAGAGGGATCAGGGCAACTTGCCCAGCTGGGGCCAGCTAACAGCTGGGAGAAGCTCCTGGATGCTATGAAACAGTAAGAGAGGAGCCACCAGGACTCCACTTTCTGAGAAGAGCTTTTACAGTCTTGGTTACAAGAGAACCACTGACCCACACAAGTCTCAGGACTTACATAGGGAGATGCTTGGAGAACATACAGAGACATTGTTCCCTAAAGGGAAGTCACGAGGAACTCCACAGGCATCTGAGCCTAGAGCAGCTTAAGCCAGGTGCCATTCTGAGAGCCAGACAACAGGGAGCCAGGGGTACGCCTGTAGCCACTGAAAGCCTCTCAAGAGGGATAGAGGAGCCCAGGTGCTCCCACACACCCCTGGGAAGGTCTCCGCTGCCTCACTCCGAGCTGCAGTCAGGATTGAGACGTTGAGTGGGCAGCATTCTCCACAGTTTCTCTCCCATTCTGCCTGTCTGGGTAGAGTTTTTGCCTTTTTGGTTGCAGGTACAAGGCGCCATTTTGTGAGTTTCACACTAGACAGTGCCCCGTCCTTGGGCTGAGTTTGGCCTTGACACAACTGCAGCCCTGGCCTGCTTGGGGAGAGGCAGGGAAACGAACCTTTCCAGCACATATCTTGGATGGTGTTCACCATCCTGCTGCTGGCTGCTGTGGGACCCAGCTTTGAGCAAACCACTCTCTCCATAGCTTCCCATCCACGTAGCCTGCCTGAGAAGGGACCCGCCCTCTCTGGCCACAGGATGCCATTTCAGGAGTTTTGAAGCCAGGAAGTAACCTGCTCTTGAATGAATTTGGACTGACACAGCCCTGCCCAGCTAAGGAGGGACAAAGGAGCCCAAGCTGTCCTACACATACACAGGACAATTCCCAACACCCTGCTACAAGCTGCAATGAGACCAAGACACAGGCTGTGGGGTGGCTCGCACCTGTAATCCTAGCTCTCTGGGAGGCTGAAGCCAGAGTTGCTTGAACTCAGGAGTTTGAGAAGCCTGAGAAAGAGTGAGATCCATTCTCTACAAAAAATAGAAAAAATTAGCTGGGCATGGTGGCACATGCCTGTAGTATCAGCTACCTGGGAGACTGAGGCATGAGGATCTCTTGAACCCAGGAGTTTGAGGTTGCAGTGAGCTATGATGCCACTGCACTCTAGCCAGGGTGACAGAGTGAGACTCTGTCTCAAAAAAAAAAAAAAAAAAAAAGACCAAGACAAAGTGGACAGTATTCCCCAGCAGCTCACCCACACTGGAAGGGGCCCCACCCTCTCTGATCACAAACCAAGGAGTCAGTTTGGGAGTTTAAAGCCGGGCAACACCTTGCCCTCAGGCTGAGTTCATGCTGATGCAATACAGCCTTCCCCAGCAGAAGAGGAGCACAGGAGCCCAAGCTCTCCTACCTATTCCTGGGACAATTCCTACCACCCTGCTACAAGCTGAGCTGCTACAAGCTCAGACACTGAGATGCAAGCTTATGACACTCCACCCAGCATCTTGCCTGTACACTGTTTCCCTGGAAGAGGCTCCACCCTCTTTAGTCACAGGGCCAAGGTGCCATTTTGGGAGTTTAAATCTCGGCAGCCCAGGAAGGTACCTGGGGACAGGGACCTTCTCTACTCCAACGACCCAATGCTGCAGACATAGCCACCTCTACTCCCAGTCTACAAGCTATTGGCGCAGGTACGCTGCAGGATGGCCAGATCTAGACTTGCATGGGGGTACACTCCCACTAGTACTCTGATCACTGTGCCCAGGTTCTGCGCAGAGGGTGTGGCTCATTTCCCTTCCTTCATGGACAGAAAGTGTTTCTGCAGCTGTCCCAACATGCAAATCTCAGCCCCTGGGTCTCTGTGTCATTGGATCCATAGCCAATGCTCCTCAGCACCTACTCAGACCACAGCAGCCTTGGAGGAACAGTGGGTCCTAGGGGAACTGTGGGTATCCCGAAGCTTGGGCATTCAGGGCAGACCACTTCCAGCTCAGAGGAGACTACGATATGCAAGAGGGCTCCTTAGGAGAAAAGGGACCAGGGTATAAGTCCCTAACCATCTGGGAACACCTCCTCTTCCTCCCCTTCCCCACCTAGGTCCTGCTAGGGTTCCACAGGGGACAATTATGCCAGGGTGCTTCAAAGCAGCTGCCCTGCCTCTAACAGAGCACCTGTCATACCCACAGAGCACTGCCTTCCCTCTAAAAAGCCACAGCAAGCACTTTGGTGTTCCCCAAGAACTAAAGCTACCAGCTCCCCTGGGGGTGGTGGGTCAGGGCTAGCAGTCCTCTGTACTAGCTGCCTGTCTCTTCTGGAAGGAGTCTACCCTCCCTAGAGGCAAGTCCCTGCCACAACCAGACCTCCCCTGCAGGAGCATTTAAGCTACAGCCCATAGCTAGTGTGGTAATTTTGCACACAGTGGATTGAGCTGCCCCCACCACCTCTACTGCAGCTGGGCCAGGGTGGGTGCTGGGAATCTGGACACTTTTCTGCCTCTGAAGGATAGAGACCACTATCATGGCTGACAGAGGGAGAGGTGAACAGCTCGTGCACCACAGCTGTCTGCTTCTACTAATCTCATCAAAAGGGACCCCTCCTGTTGTAGGCTCACAGTGTATCCATCCCTCCTCCTGCCTAAGCTTTCTTCAAGAGCAGGTCACCCCACCCATCACTACCACAGCCAGCCCCTGAACTCAGGGAAGCTCGAGAGCCAGTTTTCTAGCTTGGTCTCCATCTGGTCCCCTCCAGGACACAAGGCAATCCAGGGGCCTGGGATCTGGGGATTACCTAACACAGTCCACCACTGCTGGCACCTGAACACCCTCCCAGGGGTCTGAGGTCCAAATGAGCGAAATCACCAGCAACACCACAGTGGGCACCTACCTGCACAAGCTGAAAGGCAGTTTATCTATCTACCCCTCTGTACATTGAGTAGCAGAGTTCCCAGCAGAGAATAACAGGTGAACCACAAAGCT
>NW_012149730.1:4592959-4594332 GCF_000956105.1 Propithecus coquereli | reverse complement strand
CCTAAAATTCATATGGAACCAAAAAAAAGCATGTATAGTCACAGCAATCCTGAGCAAAAAGAATAGGAAGATTTGGAAAATTTACAGCCTGCTCATGTAAAGAGTGAAAAAGCATGTTCAGGAGAGAGTACTAAAGGTGTGGTCCAGTGTCCATATGTTAAAGAAATTAATATGGATACAAGGAAGTCAGGGGCTATTTATCAAGAAATGAGAAAAAGACCCTGAAGGCATTTCAGAGACTTTGAATCTGTCTCTCCCATGACAAGCCAGAGGTCTAGGAGGGCAGAGCAATTTTGGGGGATGGGCTGGGGCCACCTTCCACAAGCTCATCACCCAGAGATTCTTCAGGACTCTGCTTCCTGAATTCTAGTAAAGTGCTCCTTAGCCACTCTAGCCATGGCTCAAGTAGGCTCAGATGCTGCTAGACTCGCTGCTTCTGAAGGTACAAGTGGTGAGACTTGGTGGTGTCTATGTGGTGTAATAATAACTCTGCAGGCATGAAGAACGCAAGAGTCAATGGAGACATGGCATCCTCCACCTAGATTTCAGTGAATGTCCTGGATAGCCATGGGAATAGAACCACTGCAGAGAGCCTCTATTAGAGCAATGCTGAATGGAAATGTGGGGTTGGAGGTGCCATGGCAAGTCATAGTAGGGCAATGCCTATTAGATCCATGGGTGTGAGGCAAGCCCTGAGATCCCAGAACCGTAGGGCCACCAGCATGCAACTCCAACCTGAGAGAGCCTAAGCATGGACTGAGCCCAACAAAGCCATAGGGGTGGGAGGCTTTGGGGGCTCAACTTTCCTAGTGTACCCAGGTTGTGGGATATGGAATCAAAGGAGATTGTTCTCCAGCTTTAAGAGTTAATGTTTGGGAGACCGAGGTGGGTGGATTGTTTGAGCTCAGGAGTTTGAAACCAGCCTGAGCAAGAGCGAGACCCCGTCTCTACTAAAAAATAGAAAGAAATTAATCAGACAACTAAAAATATGTAGAAAAAATTAGCCAGGAATGGTGGCACATGCCTGTAGTCCCAGCTACTCAGGAGGCTGAGGAAGAAGGATTGCTTGAGCCCAGGAGTTTGAGGTTGCTGTGAGCTAGGATGATGCCATGGCACTCTAGCCCGGCAACACAGTGAGATTTTGTCTCAAAAAAAAAAAAAAAAGAGTTAATGTTGTTTCCCCTGATGGGTTTTGGACATATTTGGGGCCAGTTACCCCTTTCTTCTTGCCTATTTCTGCCTTTTGTAATGAGATTGTGTGTCTAATACCTGACCCATCATTGTATTTTGGAAGTATATAAATGGTTTTAATTTCATAGGCTAACAGCTAAAGGAATTTGCCTCAAGATAAATTGTACTTTGAGTCTTACCCA
>NW_012149730.1:4592066-4592450 GCF_000956105.1 Propithecus coquereli | reverse complement strand
TACCTGCACAAGCTGAAAGGCAGTTTATCTATCTACCCCTCTGTACATTGAGTAGCAGAGTTCCCAGCAGAGAATAACAGGTGAACCACAAAGCTTTCTATTTTAAGCTTAGGGAAGAGGTTTCAGATGATAAGGAATCAGCGTAAGACCTCTGGCAATATGAAAGTACAGGTTCTCCCAACATCCTCAAAGGATCACACTAACTCTCCAGCTATGGATTTCAATCAAAAGGAAATTTTGAAATGTAGTATATGGAATTCTAAGTATGGATCACAAGTAAGCTCAAAGGGATCAAAGAGAAAGTTGAAAACCAACAAAGAAACAACAACAACAAAATTCAGGATATGAATGAAAAATTCACTACAAAGATAAATAATTTTAAAA
>NW_012149730.1:4583342-4590626 GCF_000956105.1 Propithecus coquereli | reverse complement strand
CATTGTATTTTGGAAGTATATAAATGGTTTTAATTTCATAGGCTAACAGCTAAAGGAATTTGCCTCAAGATAAATTGTACTTTGAGTCTTACCCATTACATATCTGATTTAGATGAGACTCTGGACTTTGGACTTTTGAACTGATGCTGGAGCAAGTTGAGATTTTCAGAACTATTGGGGTGAAATAAATGTATTTGGCATTGTGAGAGGAATAGGACTTTTGAGGGCTCGAGGCAGAATGAAGTGGTTTGAATATGTCCCCTGAAGTTAATTGTCATTGAAACAGTATTAAGAGGTGGGGCCTTTAAGAAGTGATTAGGTAATAAGGACTTTGACCTCATAAACGGATTGATGCCTTTATTGTAGAGGAGGATGAGTTATGCTGGGAGTGGGCTCTTGATAAAGAATTAAGTTTGGCCCGCATCTTGACTCCCTGTCTTGTAAACCTGTTTCTGCCTTTTGCCTTCCACTGTGGGATGATTCTCGCCAGATGTGGACAACATACTCTTGGATTTCCCAGCCTGCAGAACTGTGAGCCAAATCAATTTCCATTCTTTATAAATTACTCATTCTGTGGTATTCTGTTACAGCTGCAGAAAACAGACTAAGACATGGGCTTTTGTTAAGTGCTTTGAAAGCCTTGAACAAGAGAATGATAGGCTCAGTTCAGCCATCTATAAACTCAGTCCAGGCTATGAAAGCCAGAGGCCTCAATGGCAGTGATTAAGGGGCCTCTTATTACTTTTATGGATCAGCAGGTGGTGATAAACATCAAGTCCAAGGTTTAATTGAAAACAGCAAGGATGTAAGGGAGACTGAATAAAGTAGGCTTGATGTATATTCTCTTAAGTCAGAGCCCTAAGAAGTGGGACTCACATCTGGGATGGAGATATTTGGGTGGATGTGCCAGAGAATCTTGAGCTCCCAGATTTCCCTAAACCCACCGGGTTGGCAGAAGCAGTTGCCTCTCCTTTTCTGAAGAAGAGTCTCACTTTGCTTGGTAACCATGAAAGATTCCCAAGGCAGATGCTTCATAGGGCAATGTTCACCCTTCTCGAGATTAGCTCATGCTATACATAACTGCCTCTACACCAATAACTTAAGAGGAGAAATATAATTCCTTCAGCAAGATGAAATATCTTGCTTTCCAAAAGAATTGCAGGACCCAGCTAATATGAACCAGCAGGAACCAGGAGAACATATGCGAACATTGGAGTACACGGGGTGAAATGTAAGACCAGATAGAGAGGAGTTGATGAACATGGTAGCACTCTCCTGTGACTCAGAATTTAACAACATGGAAAGGACACTTGAAGTCTGTATTAGTAGCCTGCTGGAATGAGTTCTTGAAGCCTGGGCATGATTAGGATTTATAATATAAGATGAGGAAATGCCAGAACTGCCTTGGCAGAGTATTGAGGGAGGGATGAGAGGGCTCAGGAAGGTGTTAACATTTGAGTGGATTTGTTATATGAGACCAGAGAAGTTATCCCTTGGTCATGTTGCCCAAGAGGATCCAGAGGTCATTCCATTCATCACAGTAATAAGGAACTCACTAGTAAGGGTTAGGGTACTTGGTGTTTTGAGCATTGGTGATCATGTGCTGTAGGCTAGTGTTGATGGTAGGAGATACTGCCATAGTACTGGGCTTCCTCAAAGCAATTATAAGATTTCAGAGTAGGAGAGTGCAGGTGGGGACAAGGTGAGCTTAATTATTGTAGTGAGAAACAGGGTCAGAGTACCAGCCATAGTTCCTTGACTGGCAGGGATCTGTGCTGATGGCTAATAGACCATGGTGTTCAGTCAAGAACTGTAAAGGTGCTGAGATTTTACCCTACATATAAGCTAACATATTAGTCTGCCACAGTGTCATGGATAATGACAAAGGTCATGAGACACTTGAGTCAGAGACAAAGGATGGTTTATTCTTCACAGTCATAGTAGTAGCCAGAGCATTTGAATTGCTTTCCAGAACTCCAAATCCTACAGGATGCCATGATGAGGGCTAGTTGATGCCTGAACATGTAGTGGGTTCCTGAGCTTAGAAAAATCCAATATTTTATAATGATTACAACCAACCCTTTCTAACCTCTGCCCTGGAAGGAGACATTATCTTTTTTATTAAAAATGCCTTATCTTCTGGAAAGAGACATTATCTTTACTCTCCAAAACTGTTTGGCCTACATTCTTGAGATGATAGTCTGAAACAAAGACTAGCAGTGCCTCTGTTGATAAGATGTGCAGAAATCAGAGACATTACTGGAGAATTGTCTGCTAACAATATTCACCCCTTGTTTCTATACCACCTTCACTTGGGGAAAATTTTCCCAATTAAGTTCAGTGGGATCAAGCTTGGTTGAAAACGAAGACAAACAAAAAAAAAATTCAGGATATGAATGAAAAATTCAGCAAAAAGATGATTTTTTTTAAAATACCAAGCCAAGAATCAAATGAAGAACTTAATCCTATTTACAATAGCTGTAAAAAGAAAAGAAAATAAATATCTTGCAATATACTTAAACCAGGAGGTGAAAGATCTCTACAAGGAGAATTAGAAAATACTGATTAAAGAAATTGTAGATGACACAAACAAATGTAAAGCATTCCATGTTCATGCATTGGAAGAATCAATATTGTTAAAAGGTCCATACTGCCCAAAGTAATCTACAGATTCAATGCAATTCCTATCAAAATACTAATGTCATATTTCACAGAATTAGAAAAAGTAACCCTGAAATTCATGGAACCAAAAAAGAGCATGAATAGGCACAGCAATTCTAAGCAAAAAGAACAAATCTAGAGGTGTCAGATTACCTGATTTCAAATTATACTATAAGGTTATAGCAACTAAAACAGCACAATACTGGTGCAAAAGTAGACACACAGACCAATGCAATAAAATGACAACCCAGAGATAAAGCCAAATACCTAAACCAACAAAAGTATGCACTGGGAAAAGTACACCCTATTCAGTAAATTTGCTGAGAGAATTGGATAGCCTCATGCAGAAGAATGAAACTGGATCCCTATCTCTCACTATATAGTAAATTTAACTCAAGATGCATTAAAGACTTAAATTGTAAGACCTGAAACTATAAAAATATTAAAAGAAAATTTAGGAAAAACTATCCTCGACATTGGCCTAGGTAAAGAATTTATGACTAAGACCACGAAAGCAAATACAACAAAAACATAAATAAATGGGGCTTAATTACACTAAAAAGCTCTGCACAGCAAAAGAAATAATCAACAGGGTTAACAGACAACCTAGAGAATGGTAGGAAATATTCACAAGCTATACATCTGACAAAGGCCTAATACCCAGAATCTATAAAGAACTCAAACAAATCAGCAAAGAAAAATAAATAACCCCGTTTAAAAAGTGGGAAAAGAAATGAACAGACATTTTTTCAAAAGAAGAGAAACAACTGGCCAACAAACATAAGAAAAAATGCTCAACCTCACTAATCATTAGGGGAATGCAAACGAAAACCATCATGAGATAACACCTTATCCCTGTCGAAATGGCCATCCTAAAAAAGTCAAAAAACAATAGATGCTGGCCTGGATGTCATCAAAAGCCAACACTAATACACTGTTGGTGGGAACGTAAATTAGTACAACCTCTACGGAAAACAGTATGTAGATTTCTCAAAGAACTAAAAATAGATCTACTATTCGATACAGCAATCCCACTACTGGGGATCTACCCAGAGGAAAAGAAGTCATTTTATAAAAAAGACACCTGCACCCATATGTTTATTGCAGCACAATTCACAATTGCAAAGATGTGGAACCAACGTAAGTGCCTACCCACTGAGGAGTGAATAAAGGCAATATGGTATATACACATCATGGACTACTACCAAGTCATCAAAAAGAATGAAATAATGTCTTTTGCAGCAACTTGGATAGAATTGGAGGCCATTGTTCTAAGTGAAGTAACCCAGGCACAAAAAACAAAATACCACATGTTCTCACTTAGAAGTGGGAGCTAATGGGTGTGCATGGTCATCCAGAGGGATTTAGTGGACACTGGAGACTCAGAGGTTAGGAGGGGGTGCAGGATGAAAAATTACCTATTGGGTACAATGTACACTATTCAGGTGACATATATTAAAAGCGTAGATTTCTCCACTATGCAATTCAGCCATGTAACAAAAAACCACTTGCACCCCCTAAATCTATTTAAAGAAAAAGAAAGAAAAAGAAAACTTGCTCCCCCTATTAATAGGGAATGTATAATAGACAATTTAACACAAGGCAAAACCCTAATGTCCAATAATTATATGAAAAGATGCTCAACTCACTAGAAATCAAAGAAAACTAAATTAAAAACAGGTAATTGTCATTTTCCTCTATTATATCACCTAATGGGTACGATGCACACTGTCTGGAGGATGGACATGCTTGAAGTTCTCCCTCTGGTGGGGCAAAGGCAATTACATAATCTGAATATTTGTGTCCCCCTAATATTCTGAAATAAAAAAATTAAAAAAAGAAAAAAGTAATTGTCACCTATTTAATAGGAAAAATTATAAAGATCTATTATATCAAGTGTCGGTGAGGATATAAGGAAACAGGAATACTCATACGTTCCTAAAAGTTTAAATTGGCATTGCTACTCTGCCAAGAATTTGGCAGTAGCTAGGATAGTTCAAAGTGCACTTACCCCATAATCCAGGAATTCAGTTTGTACTATGTACCCCAGAAAAACTCTTATATACATCCTCTAGTACATGTTTAAAAAAAAGGTCATTTCTACATTGGTTGTAGCATAAAATTGGAAACAATCTGAACATCTATTAATAGAGAGATGAGTAAATAACATGTTAACATACATACAGCAGAATATAACATTACAGTTAGGAGATTTTTTTTTTAAATAAAAGAGGTAGATCTGTACTTCACAACATGGATAGATTATTTTAAAGCATTAGGTTGAGTGAAAAATGCACATTTCAAAGTGCTTATATACTTTGATGCAATTTATGTACTGTTTTTAAATACCTGAAAAATAATACTATTCATTGCTCATGTACATACATGAATATAAAAGTATAAAATAGACACTGCAAGGATAAACACTAATAATAGTAGTTTTCTGCAGAAGATGAAGGAGAACAGAAATGAGGTATGCCAAGGGATACTTAAACTGTAATATTTCTTTTATTTAAAAGAAAGAAATACTTGAAGCAAATGATACAAAATATCAGTTGAGCATAGTTGGAATACAATATTATTTTTTGTGCTTTTCACTTTTTTAAAAAAGTAATAGACTTTATTTTTGAGAGTAGTTTTAAATTAACAGAAAATTGAGCAGAAATTTCAGAGTTCCATGTGTCATCTCTGTCTACCCCTCACAGTGTCCCAAGTATTAATATCTTGCATCCGGGGAGGAGACAAGATGGCGGATGAGAAAAGCCGCCAGTCAGAATGTCTCTGCAAAAAAGACGAATTTTAGAAGAAAGAGAAAAAAATAAGCTAGCAGAGAAACATAGATCGGGTGAAGGTCAGAAGGAAGGGTGCCTGAAACTACAGGAGACTCCATGGGAAGACGTTGCGGAGGAGAACTGGAAGGAGAAAGGTCCCGAGAGGCTTGGAGACCAGCGACAAGGGTAGGTGGAGCGGTTCACTTCCCCCTCCCTTGCATCTCGGACTGCTGGTGGCTCCTGACCGGCTGGAGAGAACTGCCAACACCAGCCCAGAGATGGCTGCCATCAGTGAGCAGTGGCCTCTTGTGGACTCGGCGCCGGGTTCCCAGCCCCCTTGGGGTACCTCCCCAGGCGCAGACCCGAGCGTATCAGCAGACGCCATATTACTACATTCTCTCCTTCCCCCTACCTACCCGTGGGAACTGAGAAACACAATTTAGCCATCACACAGAGGCATCTCCAAGGAATAGGACCTTTCCTTTTGGGGCCCCACAGCAGACTGAGGGGTACTCAGACTGTGAGTTCCCTACCCGCCAGCCCTCCCAGGTGCTGCTTGCTTGGGGACTCCAGGTGAGAGGGGCAAATCCCAAAGTAGAGTGAAATCGATCCAGCTGGGGCACCCTGTAGGTGATTCAAGACCAGCACCCCTCCCCTTGGCAGGGTCAGGGAATGATCTCCAGGGCCCAGGGGACAGGCCTGCAGACCAGAACCTGTACACCCAGGTCAGGATCTCACTGCCCCAGGGCACAGAAGAGAGATCTGTGAAAGAGCCTACTGAGGAGTGTGTGCCTTCAGGGGCAGATCAGTGTGCCGGAGTGGCAACCTTCCTCCCAAAAGAGGGCTGGGCACCTAGCTCAGGCTACGATCCTGGGTAGGGAACCTCCCGGCCCACATCACTGCCAGGGGAGATCCATCGGCCTGAGGTCCTGCTTGCTGGCAGAGGCCTAGGAGAGGACACGGAGAGGGGGAGATTGGAGGGGAGCAAGACCTGCTCCAGAGTGCGGGTCTTGGACAGCCCCACCCCGCAAGCCCAGACTTTCAGCTGAGTGGAGCCATTTCAGCCCCTCCCGGAAGCTCTGCACAGAAACAAAGAGCAGACCTTTGACCCATGCTAACAGCAGTTGTGGAGCCTGAGGGCAGGCTTACCCAACCCAGCCCCACCCAGACTCACTCCCAGTCCTGCCCCCACTGAGGTGGAGAATAAGGACAGCTCAGGTTACGATCCTGGGTAGGGAACCTCCTGGCCCACATCACAGCCAGGGGACATCCATCGGCCTGAGTTGCCACTTGCTGGCAGAGGCCTGGGAGAGGCCACAGAGAGGGAGAGAGTGGAGGGGAGTGACACCTGCTCCAGAGTGTGGGTCTTGGACAGACCCAGCCCCCAAGCCCAGAATTTCAGCTGAGTGGAGCCATTTCAGCCCCTCCCAGCAACTTTGCACAGAAACAAAGAGTAGACCTTTGACCCTGCTAACAGCAGTTGTGGAGCCTGAGGGAAGGCGTACCCAACCCAGTCCCACCCAGACTCACTCCCCCCAACTGAGGTGGAGAATAAGGACACACCTGGAAATCCCAAGGCCCCACCCACCACCCAAGGCACAAGAGGGCCTCTCTAGAGGAATAAGAGCTAGCTACAGGACCTAAAAACAGCACTGCAGCTCTCTCCTCTCTGCAAGTGCCACCTACTGACAGGGAGGTCATCCTGCACACCCTTTTACTACATCTACTGATTCATCATAAAGGGTGTGGTCAAATCTCACCCACAAACACCACCTACTGGCTCAGAGACTAAACAGGGTGTGTCATTATCCAAACAAAAATCTAAAGGCAAGAAGGAACAACTGATTCAGAT
>NW_012149730.1:4541733-4578224 GCF_000956105.1 Propithecus coquereli | reverse complement strand
CACCACCCGAAGAATAGACATATTTGAAACTCAGACTTGGGGGGGAGGGGGGGCAAGGGCAACATACGTAACCTAAACATCTGTACCCACATAATATGCTGAAATAAAAAAAAAATATCTTGCATCCATATGGTACATTTGTTTTAACTGATGAACCAATATTTATATTAATAGATTATTATTAACTAAAGACCATAATTTATATCAGAGTTAACTTTAGTGTTTAATAGTCCTGGGGTTTCATTTATCCATAATCACACTATATCATACAGAATATGCCATCAAAATCTGTGTTCCACCAATTTATCCCTCCCTCCCTCCCCTGAGCCCCTGGCAATCACTGATCTTTTTACTATCTCTATAGTTTTGCCTTTTCCAAAATGTCATATAGTTGGAATCATACAGTATGTAGCTTTTGTACACTGGCTTCTTTCACTTAGCAATATGCTTTTAAGTTTCATCCATGTCTTTTGTAACTGGATAGCTCATTTCTTTTTATCACTGAATAATAGTCCACTGTATTGATGTACCACAGTTCTTTTTATCCATTCACCTATTGAAGGACATCTTGGCTGCTTCCATGTTTTGGAATCATGAATAAAGCTATTAATATTCCTGTACAGACTTTTAGTGGACATAAGTTCTCAGTTCATTTGAGTAAATTTAAAGCAGCACAATTCTGAGTTGTAAGGTAATACTGTCTTCAGCTTTGTAAGACACTGCCAAACTGTCTTCCAAACTAGCTGTACCATGTTACATTCCTACTAGCAATGAATGAGAGTTCTTGGTGCTCCACATCCTCACCAGCATTTTGCACTGTCAGTATTTTGATTTTGGCATTGCTAATTGGCATATACTGTTACCTTATTGCTTTCTTAATTTGCAATTCCCTGATGACATATGAAGTTGAGCATCCTTTGATATGCTTATTCATCTTCTGTATACATTCTTTGGTAGGTGTCTGTTCAGATCTTTTGCTTACTTTTTAATTGAGTTGTTTTCTTGTTGTTGAGTTTTAAGAGTTCTGTATATATTAATTTTTTAGATACATGTCTTTTATCAGATTTAGGTTTTGCAAATATTTCCCCCAGTCTGTGGTTTGTCTTTTCATTCCCTTAAAGGTATCTTTTGCAGAACAGGAGCTTTTAATTTTAATGAAGTTTAACTTATACATTTATTCTTTTATGAATTATGCTCTTGATATTATATTTTAAAACTCTTTGCCGGCCATAGGAAGGCTGCCTAGATTTTCTTCTGTTATCTTCTACAAGTTCGATAGTTTTGTGTCTTACATTTAGGTCTATGATCCACTTTCAGTTAATTTTTATAAAAGATGTAAGGTCTATGTCTACATTCATTTTTTTTTTGCATGAGAATGTGATGGTTCATTTTATGCATCAGCTTGACTGGGTGAAGGGATGCCCAGATAGCAGGGAAAACATTATTTCTGGGTGTGTCTGTGAGGGCATTTCCAGACGAGATTGGCATTTGGATCTGTAGACTAAATAAAGAAGACTGGATTGGTGGGCATCATTTAATCTATTGAGAGGCCAGATAGAACAAAAAGGGGAGGAAGGGCAAATTTGTTCTTTCTTTTTGGGAGGGACATCCAATTTCTCCTGCCCTCAGAATTTAAAGTTCCTCCAGGTTCCTGGGCCTTTGGACTCTAAGGCTTACACCAGCAGGGCTCGCAGTTCTCAGGCCCTCATACTTGGGCTGAATTACCAGCTTTCCTGGGAAGAACTGACATCTTAACAATGTTGACTCTTCCTATGCATAAACATGGAATAGTTTTCCATTTATTTAGATCATAGATTTCTTACATAAGAGGTTTGTAGTTTTCCTCATATAGATTTTGTACTATTTTGTTAGATTTATAATGAAGAATTACTTTTCTTTTTCTTTTGGTGCTAATGTCAATGATGTTGTGCTTTTTATTTCAAACTGCAATTGATCATTATTAGTATATAGAAAAGCAGTTGACTTTTATATATTCATTTTGTACCTTGCAACTTTGTTATCATCATTTATTAGTTCCAGGAGGGGTTTTTGTTGTTGTTGTTGTTGATTCTTTGGGATTTCCTATACAATTAATTATGTAATCTGTGAACAAAGACAGTTTTATTTCTTCCTTCCCAGTCTATATATTTTTTTATTTCCTTTTCTTGACTTTCTGCCTTAGCTAAGACATGCAGTGTGATGTTGAACAAGAGTGACGACAGGCGGCATCCTTGCCTTGTTCCCAGTCTTAATAGGAAGGCACCTCGGTTCGCACCGGTAAAGTATGATGTTAGCTGCAGGTTTTCTGTAGTTATTATCAAGTTGAGGAAGTTCTCTATTCCTACTGTCTTACTTTTCATTTGTTTTGTTTTAATTTCTCTAAAAAAAAAAAGACCTGGAAGGTCATTTAGAGCCAGGATAATAAATGACCATGAATGTCAGGTTAAGAAGTTTACATTTTATTCTATAGACAATAAGAAGCAACTGGATGTTTTTAATCAAAGAAGGGATGTGACAGAGATGTGCGTCAGAGCCATTAAGCCATCCCATAATACACAAGAATCTAGTTTCTGTTTAAAGACATGCAGAAAGAGAAATTACATCAAGTGCCTCAATAACCCACTTTGGTGACAAACAAATTTCACTTTCTGTTAACCTTGCCTCATAGCCAACCTGAATCCCTCATAGGGCCCAGTAAAGATGCAGAACTTCCATCAGTCTTGAAGAACTGCTTCCATTAAGACATGACTCCCAAACCCACTATTGCTCTACCCACTCACAATCCAGAAGAGACAGCTACTTCGCCTGGGTCAGGGCAGACTCACAGGCACCCAGTGGCCCCGACTCGCTTTCTAAGCAATATACAGCCAAAATGCAGTGACCACACCTGAATCAACAACGCTGACACATTTGTTTGCATCGCAACTTCCAAGGGGAGAGTGGCTATTGTCAAGAGCTCTGTGACGATGACAGCTGGATGAACCTTTGGCTATCCTTGGACTATTCACAGAGAACACCCTGTATCCCTGTTCTTATGGCCTCGCCTTCCTTGCCTCTTCCTCACTCACCTTCCTGTCATCCTGCTCTTTCCTTCTCTCTTCTGCTCACCACAACCAATTCTCAGAAGGGCAGCAGGGAGAACTTGGGATTCTAAGCAAATTCCATGTAAGAGCACAGGCACAAAAGAAGGAGAGCCACTCCTAGATCAGATTCCAAAATTTGTCTTGTTTTGGATGTCCATGTATACAGAAAGGTGGAAGACAGGGGGTAATAAATGGGAAGACAGAGAGCCAAGAATAAGAAGGAAATGATTTGCCAGCTGGGGCTAATAAGTCTCTGAGTTCCTGAAGCTCACAGGTGTAAAAACGACACAGGCATCCAGTTCTCCCCGCCCCTCAGCTGCCTGTTGCCCAATAGAGGACGTCTTTTCCCCGTGGGGCTACACCGTGAAATTCATTCTAACCTGATTATCCTTTAAAAAATTATTCTGGTTCCCCACTTCCTCCTCACCCCACCCACACCAGCTGCCAAAGCACACATAAATATGATTTGATCTAGGATCTTTTGCCTCCAGGCAGACTCAGGTGTGGGGCCAGGGTTTGACCTGTTTTTTTCTCACTATTATCAATCCAACTCACATCTAGTGCTGGCGAAACCCCAGCATAATTAACCACACGCCCTCACCTTGGATAAGAAGGGACAATGGGAGACATCAGAGAAAGGGGGTCATTTTTAACCTAAGGGAGGGTGGCTTGCCCTGGGAGAGGCTTTTCGCAAATTTCTAGCTTCGTTGAGGGGAAATTCAGTTTTCCTTAGAATAAATGCCTCTAAGAGATATGCATGGGAGTAACTAGTGCTCTTGCCTGTCTGCTTGTTCATTTACTCCCTCTTTCCTCCATCTATTCATCCATGCATTCGATAAATGTCTACTAAACAACTATGATGTGCCAGGTACAGTCCTAGCCATTGGGGACATGAGACAATTTCCTGCTCTCATGGAATTTATCTTTTAGAGTAAGAAACAGACCACACACAAGAATTCTAGGACATTGATACTCAGATGATGGTGCTCCCTCCAGAGTATGCTCTGCATCAAGTGGGAGCTTGTTGGAAATGCAGAATCTCACGCCTCACCCTAGACCTACCAAATCAGACTCATGTTAGCCAAATCCTCAGTTGATTCGTATGTACATTAAAGTTCATGAAACACTGGTCCAGGACACAATTTCTCAATAGCAGTATCCTTGCATTGCAGACTAGATAGTTCTTTGTTTGGCTGGGGAAAAGGGGTGGGCTTTCCTATGCATTGCAGCATGTTTAGTAACACCCTGGTTTCTGTCCATTAGATGCTGGCAGTAACTTTCCCCAGCTGTGACAACTGAAAATATCTACAGATATTGATAAATGTCCCCCGTGGGGCACAAAACACTCCCTTCCCTAATTAAGAAATATTGGTCTAGGAGATCCTTGGTCAAATCCCTTAACATCAAAACATTTTTTTCTTTTCTCTTAAGAAAAAGAAAACTATAACAAATTCAGCTCTTAACTATTGTATCAAAGTAAGTCCAATCCAGATTATGCGCATTTTTTAAAGAAAGATCAAGTACATATTATAGCAACTAACAGAACAAAGCATCGTTTGGAAAAAAAATGCTGTTTGCACAATTCCGATGAGAAACCTTTCACACAAAGATCATTCAAGTTTGCTGTTTAATATTACTATGAAGGATAAAGGGACCTGGCATTAACTATGCAGACATGAGATCACTTATGAACGGATGTCATCACTGCCAATTATGTTTGCCCTAGGTACAATCATATAACGGTCTAAACACCTCCCCTTTTGACATAATGCTCTGTGTCCACCTTCAAATAGAAGTGGGGTTGGGGGAAGGTGGGGTCATGTTCAAATTCAGCTTGTGAAAAATAAATAAATCACGTGACCAAAGTCTGACACCAGTGTGGTGATAGCTGAACATCGTGCAATTCTGATTGGGGTAGAAGAAGAATACTCGGCAGAATAACTCTGGTCCCTCAGTCTCTTGGTGTCAGGAAATTTATGTTTCATTGTTTATTTTTAATTAATTTTTTACAAAATAGGCCCAACCTAGGAAATTGTGACTTCTGATTTTGGCAAGTGCCTATGACAAGTAAACAAACAAGATAATGTCAGCTAGTGACAAAATGACCCAGTGCAGTATGGAAGAGAGCTCAGGCTCAGCCTGACAGAGCAGGACAGGGGTTCCACCCTGAAAGTGCTGAGCTGAGCTGAGCTGAGCAGAAGGATCAAGGCTATGGCAGCAAGTGCATCTGTGAGGGAGTCACTGGCCAGGTGTTGCCCTCCAGGACATCTGGTTGTATTGGCTTTAATTCCCAGAAGAGGCAGCTGACCTTAGAGACATTTGGTGACTTGCTAGAATAGTCACAATAAGTGACAGAGGGCAGAACAGAAACCCAACTCTCTGCACGGGACGACACTGTATTTTCCACAACACCAAATACCCCTGGTTTAGTTTCCTATTGCTGGTCTAACAAATTACCACTAAATACAACTCAAATTTATTATCTTACAGTTCTGGAGGTCAGAAGTCTGAAATGGGTCTCACTGAGGTGAAATCGAGGTGTTGGCAGGGCCATCTCTTTTTAGAGGCTCCAGGGGATGATCCCTGTCCTTGTCTTTTCCAGCTTCTAGAAGCTTCCTGCGTTCCTGGGCTCCAGGCCCCTTCCTGCGCCTTCAAGGCCAGCAGCACAGCATCTCCAAGTCTCTCTCCCTGGCTCCAACCCCCATTCTCCCGAGTCTGATCCTCCTGCCTCGCTCTTATGAGGACCCTCGGGATTACATTGGGCCTCCATGAATAATCCAGGTTAATGTCCATATCCCAAAACCCAGAACTTAATCATGCCTGCAAAATCCTTTGACCACGTAAGATAACATATTCTTGGTTTCCAGAAATTAGGACATGGACATCTTTTAGGGCCATTATTTAGCCTACCACAACCCCCTTAGGAGTACCACTCAGAAGCAGGATCTCTGACAATCAGAAAAATAAGAAATTTTAAAATGCAAACCAATAGGGGGGAGGAAGGGAACAGGAACAAACAAAGCCTCTACAGACTCTCGGTTCCGAGTCAGTGCAGGAGACAGAAGAGCATAGTGTGGTCCAGTTCTCAAGCCTACACATTAGAATCCCTTGAACAGCCCATGAAAACTACCAGTGTCCGGGCCCGACTCCTAGAGATCCTGCTGCAATTAATATGTGTGGGCTGGGCATCATTTTTAAATTCCTCCTAGGGGATTGTTGAGAGACCAGATTCTAGAATCAGACTGCTTGATAACAAAGACTACTATGTGCTTGACCTGGGGCATTTTATTTAACTTTGCCTCGGTTTCTTCTAAAAATGGGAATGATGATATTATTAATAATAAAACCACCTTATAAAGCTGAGGAAAGCAGACATAATACAAGTGAAGTTCTTGCCTAATGTCACAGATTGTCTTTGCTTCAAATGCCACAGAGGTCTCCAGAGAGGTGTCTTATTCTTCCCCAGGCAGGAACGCAAAGGATTCCTGTGTCCAGGGCGTGAAGGGAGGGAGTGGAGCTGCACTGAGCACGGCCTGCCCTGCCCCGCCCTGCTGTGATGCGCCCACACCAACATGCCAAGAGAAAGGTGGCATTCAGGTCAGAGCTGCACGTCTCTTCACACGCTGGAGTGCACGAAAACAAAGGAGGGTGTGAAAGGAAATGACCAGAAAGATTGGAGTTGTGGGTGGAAAATGTGTGGGGTGCAATGTGGACGTGAGGAACGCTGAGAGCCATCTGATAGTGATCAAGTCATCTGATAGTGATCAAGCCTGATTCTCAGCCTGACTGCCTACGTGAAACATCTGGGGAACCATAAAATATAACCTTAGTGTCTGCTCCCCTGACCTATCAAATTGGAATCTCTGGGTGTGAGGCCTAGGGAATATTTTTGTTTCTCTTATAAGCCCTCCAGGTGATTCTAGTCAACTAGAACTGAAAGCACTGGGCCCTCTCTCGCAGCTGGTGTCTGAGCGTGGTTGGCCTTGGTAGGAAAGTGGGGGGACAGAGGGCCAGTAATGACGTGGTTCCTATTATGTGCCAAGACATTTTACATGCACCAATTAATTTAATCCTCGTAATTATTATTCCCTTTTAAACATAATGATAAAGAGCTGCATTTCGAGGGATTATAATGAGACTCGCGATAGGGTCGAATCTTGGTTCTGTCACAGCACTAAGTCTACCTTCAGAAGGGACAAAGGAAGAAAAATGACATTTATTGAACACCCACTTCTCTAAGACCTGTATAGAATGATCTCGATTCCATGAGGAGTGTTTTTCTCTCCATTTTAAATTTGAAAGGACAGAGACTTAGAAAGGTTAAAAACTTTGCTCAGGTCCAATAGCTTATAAATGGCAAAGCTGAGGTCCAAACTCAGGCCTGTCCATCTCCAAAGCCCCATCTTCTCTCTTGTCATTTCCACCCTTATCCATGCCCCAAAAATAATAGTAACAACCCTAACAAGAACAATGAACAATTACCAAATGCGGACTCTGTATTTAACACTGTACTGAGAGATTTCTATGGATTTTCCAAGGAAAAATCAAGAAAAATGATTGTGGCATAAAGACAAAACAGTCAGTTGTTTAGACACAGGTTACTCAGAGTACAGCGTACGTGCCAGCAGCTTCACCTGGGAGGGTTAGATCTCAGAATCTGTATTTTAAAAGATCCCCAGGTAACTCCTAAGCACCTTAAAGTTGGAAAAGCCTGAAGTAGATGATTTTTGATTTGCTTTTATCTTTCCAAAGAGTTGTTTTGGTAATATGTAGGGTTGGCCTAAGATTCTCCACTTTCTAGATCTTAGGAGGCACCAGTAAAAGATATAGGAGGAGGCAACTGCCTGTGTTCTGTGGTTTGAGATGATGTCAGGGAGGGGAAGAGACCCCCAAATACCCTTTTGTGAATACAGCTCTTTTCTTTGAGTGTTCCACGGTGTTGGTCTCTAGGCACAAGTATTAGACTTCAAATACACTGAATGAGGGACATTCCTTAACAAGATGAGTTATGCTAAATGTGAGAGTATGCTAATAGCCCTATGAAAACAAGCATGAGATAAGCAGTACTTCCCAAATTCGAGCAACATGCAGAACTTTTAAAGAGGAAAAAAGAATTCTTTCAGAGCCAGCATGTTGACTTAAATTGCTTCTGTTGTAAACTTTCTTAAATAGTAAAAATATTTAGACAACTATAAAAATGAAACAAATTTACAAATTAATTATAAGCAAAACTATAAACCAACACAAATCAAACTAATGCAAATCAAATATAATATTAATACATGATGATTTTTGCTAAAATAAACTGCCTTTCACAGCATGGCTATGGCACTGAAGGCTGCAGTGCATTTTCTTTTTGTCCAAAGTATGTATATTGTTGTGTGACCCAAACTGATTAAATTCTCTGTTCAAACTAAAATCTACTGAAAGGTCATTTGGCATATTAAGACCATCTTCTTTTTTTACTAACCCTTGGTAATTATTAATAAAGCAATGCTACTTGCCACCATCATGATCCTAAATACAAATGCAAACTCCAGCCCTGAGATCATCAGTTGAACCTTGATCCAAGATGCTCATCTAGATGATCCAGATATGCTTATGATATTTCTTAATCATTGTTGAGGGAAATGCAGAGTTAGACTAGTAGAGACCTTACAGACCTCTGTCTCTCCCTTTCTGTCTAGTCCATAGCACTTAGGATTTGTGCACTAGGCACTTATGAAATGCTTTATATACAATGGCTCATCTTATCTACCCAACTCCCAGGGGTACAAATTACTATTAGCTCCTGGTATTAACTGATTAGGAAACTAAAGCTTAGAAAAGATAATTAACTTATGGAAAAGGTTCCCACAGCTAGTTTAATGGCAGAGCTGGGATTTGAAGTTGGGGTCAGACTGACTCCAGAACCTGTGCCCCTGCTAATGTTCTCTCACCCTCCCCTGGGAGACAGCGCCCTCAGGGTTTGAAGGACAGTGAGAACTCGGGCACGTCTGGCCCACAGGGCGATGCAGGAAAGGAGTAGAGATATGGGAAGATGGCTGGAGAGGAGGCTTTAGAGGGTCTCAGTGGAAGAGGTTGGCTGGGTCGTGTTCCTCTGAAAACTGTCTCATTACATGTAGAAGAAAAAGGTGAGGGTCAAAAGTCAGAGAGGTACAGCAGCTCCCAGCAGAGTGCTCCTCTGCAAGCAGCAGGGCGCTAGTAAAAGCCTTGGAGCAAGGAAGTTACATGGGCTAAGTGGTATTTCAGAAAGACAAATTTGGCAGCCGTGCACAAAATATATGAAAGGGAGAGAGAGGCTGGGGGCAAGGAAACCAGGTAAGAGGCTATTGCAGATGCTCGTTTCTGAGACGATGAGTGTGAGTCAGAGCAGGGTGGTGGGAACAGGGAATAAAAGGACAAATGTTGAGTGTTACTCGCTACACACCGTGAAGGAACAACAGGCTGGCCCTGGGGACCTGCATGGTCAAGGCTGCGGCCAATGATGGTTCTCAGACAGGAAGAAGAAAGGAGGAAGGTGCTTCTGGATCTAGCACTGGTCACATCCCTGCACCCTCAGGTCCTGCCTGTCTCCCTACACTGCAACCTCCATGAAGTTAGGGACCCTTGTTGGGTCTGTCAGACCCACAGTTTTCCCCACAGCTTTCCAGAGCAAGGACTTTGTTTTTGGGAGACTCATTGAATATTCACTGGCAGACTGTTTCCCCTGCCTAGAATGCTCTGTCCCTACCTTTGGCTACAAACTCTGTGTAGGAAGAGCCTCCCTCAGGGCTCAGCACAAATGTCCCTTCTTCAGAGAGGCCTTCCTTGGCCAGCTGATCTAATTAGGCCTTCCCGTTTTCCTCTGCATAGAAACCTGTCACATTTCTGCATAGAAACATTTCTGATAATCTTTCTGCATAGAAACATTATCACAATATGTATGATATGTATACATACAATATGTATGATAATGTGTAATTTTATATTTGTGTTTTTTAAATTGCATAAGCCATCTATAATCTTAAATTTTCAGTAGTCACAGTTTTGAAAGTAAGAAGAAAATGGTGAAATTAAGCTTAATAATATATCTTATTTAACTAAATATACCAAAATATTATTTAAACATGTGCTCAATGGCAAAAAAATATTAATGAAACAGTTTATGTTCCCCCTTTTTTTTCTTTTGGTACTGAGTCAACATCTCCAAACTGCTTTAGAAAATAAGACCACAGACTAGGAATTTCAAAGCAAGACTTCATCATTTACAACATTGCAGGAAGGAAGGAGAGCTCACCAGTCAGCAATTAAAGACAACCTCGGAAACCCATCAAAGACTGGCTCTCTATAAGAAAAGCCTCCACAGACTCAAAAAGCCTCTAATCTCCTATCTTATGCCCTGTAATGGTGTGGGAACAAGGCACAGTGTTAACTGCCTCAACTTCTGTGTGTAGTTTACACTCATAACACACCTCAGTTGGTACTAGCCACATTTCAAGTGTTCAACGGCCACAAGTGGTTGGTAGCTACCATATTGGACAAAGTAGATCTTTCAGGGTGCCTGACATATATTACTTACCTAATAAAGAGCTCATGAAAGAAAAAGAGATGGAGGAAGGGATGAAAGAAGGAAAAGAGAAAGTTAAAGATAGATGGGAAGGAAAGAGAAACCAACATCTGTTGAGTATTTACTATGTTAGATTCTTTTATCTATCAATACATTATGTAATTCAATTCTCATATCAACCCTGGGGAGGTAGGTATTATTAGAACTGCCTTTATAAATGAGGACACTGGTTTGGAGATCTCATGTCACTTGCCAAAGATCACGCTGTCTTCCAAATGGAGGATGCAGGATTCAGAATGTGATCTTCCCCACCATTCTCTTGCACTCACAGAAGCCATGCATAACAAACTTAGTCAAGCCAGACTGCCATCAAGATTTCGCTCTTCTCCAAGTGAAACTTTCCAGGGCTTCCATAATATATTCTTTTGAATCCCACAGACACTCTCCTTCCAAAAGTATGGTCTGACCATTACAGGCTACTATGAGAGTTTCCTCTCTTCAAGTGATCCCCATCTCATTTGCTTTTGCTGCCCAAAAGGACTCGCTATGACCAAATCAAATGGAGGTACTTGAAGTTCGCCTAACATGCCAAGCTCTCTAACATGCCTCCCTAGCTCTGTACAGTTTTCCTGCTGCCAGGGGCCCCTTCCTTCCTTCATCCAATTAATCCTCATCCCAGATAACTCAGTTTAAAAAACAAACAAAAAAAGAAGGAATAAAAAGAATGAAAAAAACATAAGTTTTTTTCAAGAGTCATCTGATCTCAGCCAGGGAACCTCCTCTGATCCACTCTCCAAGTGTGAGACTCTCCCCTTTTCTGTGTTCCCAAGGCACTGTCCAGGAATTTCTCATGCATACCATCATTGTTTACTTCTAGGGTCTCCCTCAATGGACTGTTGAGTTCCCAGAAGGCAAGGACTATGCCTTTTGTCTTTATATTCCTGGTACACACCATTTATTGAATAGGGTTTTCAAACAGTTAAACAAGTAAATTAATGAATGGATAGACTGATGAGCCCATAGCCCTATTTAAATGTAAGAAGCACCGCCTGGTACCACATAGTCCAAAGGGTTAGAAGAGGAGTACAGTGTCCTCTGCAATATCTGCACTCCACCCAGACCAGGTATCCAGGTGTGGATCATGGCAACATCAGCAGACTGCCTCAACAGGGCACCCATGATGCCTCCAACCACTGCATAACAAGTGATGTTCTAAGCCATGCAGAGGATGCAGCAAAGCTGGGAAGTCAGGAATATGTAGAAATCATGCGAAATACCTCTGAATATGGTAGGGTAGAGAGAAGCAGGGCTAAGAATTAGGATGTGGCCACAGAACCAAGGAGCCTGGTCATGCTTCCCTGGATGGGACAGGGGACATGCAGTGTTGGTAATATTCTTCTTCCCATCTTTCCAGAAAGACAGCTGGTGCCAGACTGCACCAAGTGATGGATATGACCGCAGGGATTTACATCTCCCAACTACAATATTCTGGGCAAGAATTTCAACCCTCTGGGTACACTTTCAAAGATATTTATGGATGGAAGTCTTCGACGTGCTTGAGATCATGGTCTGTGCTAGATCTTGGGCCAGAGTTTCTAACCTTTGCTGCAGCACACTTGTGCGCCCCTGGTGAGTACAAGTGTGCCACAGGGAAACAAACCCCCTAAACCCCAGGAACAGCCATGTGAGGGTGAGGCTGGCAAGGACTATAGTAGCCAGATCGCACTGGCCTGTTGCCCTGGCAATGAGCCCTCCTGTCTACATAAATAGTACCATGTCTAGGTATACTGTGACATGAAAAAGATTGGGAAGCATTGAGTTAAATTACAGGGGCTGAGTGAGCAGCACCAGGGACTTAGGACTTTTAAGAAGGATTTCATTTGCACAGGGCCAAGTAGATACAGGGTAGTGGATGTGAGAGCAACCAGAGTTGGGTGTGTCAAACCTCACAGGATTAAGATCTCTCGAATGTGAGCAGCAGCCAAGGCCAGTCTATGTGTGTGGGTGTTTCTGATGTTTCTGACAGAAGACGGAATGTTGGGACCTTGCATCATCAAAAATAAATAAATAACAAAACATTGTAAGGAGGCTCTGGCCACCCGAACAGGTTCCAGACCAGCCCTACCCATCACCGCAGCTCTGGCTGGCATCATTCTCTTCCTATCCTTGAGTGGGCAGGACAAGGCCCGCCCAGTTGGCACAGAGAGACATGCTGTGGATGTGTGTGGATGTGCTGAAGCTGGTGTGGCACTCCCACAGTCCTAGCCAAGGAGAAGCTACCTCTCAGATCCAAATCCAGAAAGCTAATGCCCACTAGTCCCTGTCTCAGCCAGAGATTCAGCCTGGGCCCCAACCATCAGATTGCCAGCAGAGAGCTCAGCACATGGCAGAAGGAACTTAAGCTCTGCCACACCCCAATTAAAAGATATCCAAGGCCTCTGCAGAGCTGCACTCACTGAACTTTGCTCCCAGCTTCTAAAATTGTTCTTTAACATTCTCAAAATGACTGGAAAGCAGATATCACCCTTCATGAAAGCTAACAAAACATTTACCCACTCATCATTCACCATGGGCCAGAGGAGACTAGGTATCTCCTGGATGCGGATGCCATCCTCATACTTCAAAGGCTGCTTCCAGATGCCAGCCTGGCTGTGACACCATGGTGTCCTTGACTTGCTTCCTCCTGTTCCCACAGCTCCTGAACCAAGACAGAGAAAGTGAGTGGCTTTTCTTGGTGATGAGACACTCTGCTCCCGCTATCTTGGGACAGGAAATGGTGAAGGCAGAGGCTGCTGTTGTCCAAAGGGGTGAAGTTAGGTAGGCAGCCTGTGCCCACTTGCTCCTCCAAGGGAGCAGGAAAAGACTAGAAGCAGAGGCCCAGCTCTACAAGGGACCACATCTACCTGTACAGGCAGAGGTCCCTGTGGGCTGTTCGGTGCAGGGATAGAGATGTCTATGGAGGTAGATGCCCAATGTATAAGGCCACACAGATAACATAGCAGAAGTTATCACTTTCCAGAAACCAGTAGGGGCAGCGAAGTGTGGTCCCACCAATATATCCTTCATCTGACATCCACTAGCATATTAACACAGTCCTAAAGGAAAACCCTAAGATCATATTCTGTGCTACCAAAAAGTTATTTTCATGAGCCAAAAATGGGGAGGGCTCAGTGAATAAACATGAGGGAGGACAAGGGAGCAACAGGCACTGCTGGTTGGTAGTAACAAGAAGGCACTGTCTGCCACTTGTGTTCAGAACATTTCAGAGGAGCTCATTCTCAATGAGACTTTCTCTCATTTCCTATTTAAAACTGTCTCAATACCCCACCCCCTTTTCCTGCTTCATTTTCCCCTATAATATATCCTCTTTTAATATACTGCATGATTTACTGACTTATTTTGTTTATTGCACTTCCTCCTTTCACAGAATGAAAGCTCCATAAATGCAAGATTTTTTTTTCTATTTTTCATCACTGCTTAATCCTTAGCTCTTAGAACTGTATCTTGTATGTAGTAAGTGGTACGGTACCTAACTGATCGATGGATAGATGGATGAATGGATGGATAGGTGGACAGATGGATGCTTGGATGGAAAGGAAGGATGGATGAATGGATGGATAGAAATGATGGATAAAGGGATGGATAGATGGATGGAGGGATGGACAGAAGGATGGATGGATGGATGGATGGATGGATGGATGGATGGAAAGGATGGATAGAAAGAATAGATGGCAGACCTTGTGCTTTAGTTTCCATATTTCTGAAGGTCCCAGAGGGAGGAAATGCTACAGAAATCAAGTAAAGCTTTTAGGACACATACCTTCAATATCTACTCTGCCTATCCAACCACAATGCTAAATCCTAACATAAAATGAAATGAAATTTCCACAGAATCATTAGAATTAGGCTAGGCTTAGCTTTGTCTCAATCGGTTACAACCCACAATAAGTTACTTGCACAATGTCACAAATAATGCAGTAGAGTCAGGATTCAAATTAGGTCTGTATGAACCAAAAGTTCTTGCTCTTTCCAGATTATTATACCAAAGGTTACTTCAGAAATGTGTTAACTAACCTTTGGCTGTTTCAGTCCAATTTTCCCTTCTGAGCCATTCATCATCCTTGGTCTCAGTAGATCAAGCACCTTAGAATTGTGGCAGAAGGAATAAGAAAGCAACAGCCAAAATTGGGTTTTGTTTCTTAGGTGACGCTGAAAAAATTCTGGAATTAAAAAATCAATAGGCTGAAACTTGACATCTTACAGTTAATTTCAACACAAACACAGACACACGTGCACGCACCCATACTCATGCCAAAATCAACTAGTAAGAAAACACAATATGAAATTTAACACACTTTTACCTTTGCCCAAGTTCCCCAAGGATCATGAGTACTGAAGAGCTAACACTCCTAGCAGATACTGCTTAAAGCTAGAGGAAAACAAATATATTTCACCAGCATCAGCCTTGGAACAGCTCGAAAGGAATCTCTTTTCTTCCTCCCACTCACATGCTTCTCCCTGGGCGTTGTACTCACTGCCAATGGCCTCCACCTCCACCCAACATACAGAAACCTGGCCCATTGACCATGAAATGTCCAAAAAGAAGATGAAGGGCTACCAACTATGGACAGATTTACTGTGTATCTCTACCTGGAAAGATAGAGGCTGAAAGTGGATATGATCTAAGTCTATAATCTAGGCTAATTATAAAAATTGAAACAAATTATATAACTCAAAGAGCAAATGTTAACCTGATCAAACTCTAGGAGACAGAGTAATCTGAAAAAATGAAACAATTGAAAAAAAATTAAGAAGAAGAATCACAAACAATTGATCCATACTGAAGTTGTAGGAAATTTAGGATTATGGAAAGTACCACCCTAAACTGTAAACATTGGCATCATGAAAGGGAGCCAAATCCTTGATGCCTCTTCCAGGGATCTCATGCTAGTTGGAGAGAGAATAGGTATGACACAGCATAGCGATTCTTATGCCTAAATATAAAAGATGTTTGGAAAAACACATAGCACATTGTGTTTCCTTGCCACACATTTGCAAGGAAGGTGCATATCTGCCCGCTGGAATTCTGACAAAAGTCAAACTCATACAGGTATTGTTTCCACAGAAATTAGCTGTAATGAAAAGAAAAATATATTTTCATTATAAATTACACTTTTCTTTTTCAAAATGAAACCAGATAAAAGTCAAAGTTCAGAACTTCTGCAGTGTAATTGGAAGGGTATAGAAGGCTAATAGAACACATTGGCCTGTGAGGAACTTCAATACTTTCCTCTCTGCTTAAGCTACTGCCATTAGAATAACTAGTATGTTAGATAACAGATTCTAGTTAAAAGGTGCACAATATATATCTGGGTAGAGGTGGAACGTGAGCATTAACACATCAGCAAGGAGAGTGTATCAGACTAGGTGGAATCTTGAAAATTAAAAATATATAGCCTACAGTGGTATCACGAGAATATGGCTCAAAGCAAAAGGGCCAAAGTCACGGGGTGTGTGGGATACACTGGCTGGTAGGAGTCTAGGAAATGACAGGAGTGGGCTTCCAAGGCTCTGGATGCTAAGGAGAGGGCATGAAGTGTGCAGAGTGTTGTGAAACACACTTCAGATCAAGAAATACCCTTGAACTTTGGTTCTAAGACAGCATTGATTGATATCGAATGACTAATTTAGTAATAACTCTTCAAGGAAAAGGAAGAAAAGAAAAAAACTTAATATAAGTATATACTTAGATAGGAAGATACATCTTAATTTCAGAAAATTCGAATAGTGATAGAATAGTGATATTTGAAATAGGGTATTATGGCATATCGCCAATTGAAAGAACCTGAGAGAATATCACCGATTGCCCTGGATTAGACATGCAGCCACAAGGAAACACAACTGTGAGTTTGCAGAGAAACTTGATAGTCAGAAAACAGACAAGGAATAGTGAATATACAGGTAAATAGCACAAGAAGAAAACTCGGCTTTTACTATTGAACTGATAAACACATCTTAAACCATCTTTATTATGCCTACTGTTTCTGTAATCATTAACTGAAGTTTCCAGAAGCCTTTCTGCTCTTCTTATTAACACAAGAGTCACCTGAACCTCACACCCTAGTACCTTACCAATTGTACATCTCAGTCCTTTACACTCTTCTGTACAGACACATCTGCCATTTTCCCAGATTCCACCGTTCCTGCAGAACTCTGTAGGGGTGCTTGACGGGGGAGCAAATGTTCCTAAGGGAACAACAAATAACAGAATAGTATGTGAACTGGCTGATTAGTTCCTCCTTGCATGCCTGTGGCCTCCTCGGGATACCCTATTCTTTGAGATACAACAATATTGAAATAGGCCAATTAATAGCACTAAAATGGCCTCTAAGTGTTCAAGTGAAAGGAAGAGTCAAATGTCTCTCACTTTAAATCAAAAGCTAGAAATGATTAAGCTTATTGAAGAAGGAATGTTGAAAGCCAAGACAGACAAAAAGCTAGGCCTCTTATACCAAATAGTTAGCCAAGTTGTAAATGTAAAGGAAAAGTTACTGAAGGAAATTAAAAGTGTTATTCCAGTGAGCACACAAACGATAAGAAAGCAAAACATCCTTACTGTTGATATGGAGAAAGTTTTACTGGTCTGAATAGAAGATCAAACCAGCCACAACTTTCCCTTAAGCCAAAGCCTAATTCACAGCAAGGCACTAACTCTCTTCAATTCTAGAAAGGCTGAGAAAGGTTAGGAAGCTGCAGAAGAAAAATTGGAAGCTACCAGAGGTTGGTTCGCAGTTATAAAGAAGCTATCTTTATAACATGAAAGTATAAGATGAAGCAGCAAGTGTTCATGTAGAAGCTGCAGCAAGTTATCCGGAAGATCTAGCTAAAAGAATTGCTGAAAGTGTCTAAATAACACATTTTCAGCGTAGATGAAATAGCCTTCAACTGGAAGAAAGTACCATTGGGGACTTTCATAGCTAGATAGGAGAAGTCAACGTCTGGCTTCAAAGCTTTGGAGGACAGTCTCTCTTGTTAGGAGCTAATGCAGCTGGTGACCTTAAGTTGAAGTCAGTGCTTATTTACTGATCTGAAAATCCTATGGCTCTAAGAATTAGGCTAAATCTACTCTTCCTATGCCTTTTTTTTTTAAGACAGAGTCTTACTCTGTTGCCTGGGCTAGAGTGCCGTGGCATCAGGCTAGTTCACAGCAACCTCAAACTCCTGGACTCAAGCAATCCTTCTACCTCAGCCTCCCAAGTAGCTGGGACTACAGGCATGTGCCACTATACCCGGCTAATTTTCTCTATATATTTTTAGTTGTCCACTAATTTCTTTCTATTTTTTTAGTAGAGATTGGGTCTCGCTCTTGCTCAGGCTGGTCTCAAACTCCTGACCTTGAGTGATCCTTCCGCGTTGGCCTCCCAGAGAGCTAGGATTACAGGCGTGAGCCACCATGCCTGGCCTGCCTATGCCTTATAAACAGAATAACAAAGCCTGGATGACAGCACATCTGTTTACAGCATGGTTACTGAATATTTTAAGCCCACTGTTGGGACCTACTACTCAGAAAAGAAGATTCATTTCCACACAGCAAAACAAGAGTTTATCTCCAGAAAAAAAAAAAATTTAATTGCTATCAAACAGCATCACATGCTATAGAGAAATCTTTTGTGAAAGGAAGAGTCAATCAATGGAGCAAGCTTTATCATTGTCTTATGTTAAGAAATCACCACAGCCACCCTGACCTTCAGAAATCACCATCCTGATCAGTCAGTAGCCATCAGCACTGGGGCAAGACCCTATGTCAACAAAAAGATTACAACTTGCTAAAAGTTTAGATGATTATTAGCATTTTTCAGCAATAAAGTATTTTTAATTAAGATATGTACTTTTTTTAGACATAATGTTATCACACGATTAGAAATTAGACTATAATATTGTGTAAATATAATTTTTATATGCACTGGGAAACCAAAAACTTGTGTGACTTATTTAATTGCAATATTTACTTTATTGCTGTGGTCTGGAATCCAAGCCCCAATATCTCTGGAGTATGCCCCATAAGATATGACGAGAAGCAAAGAAACTGATGGGCTCTTTGGTAAATTTAAATAGACAGATGGTTTTGTACATTTTAAGAGGTTAGCACTGCAGGAGATTTAAAAACAAGATGGTAATAAAATGCTGAAAAACAATAAAAAAAGAAAGCAATACCACAGAAGGCAGTAAAGTAGGTGCAGACACAAAATAACAGTAGAAATAATAAACACAATAAATTTGAGTGGTTTAAACTCATCTGTTTAAAGAAAGATATTGCCATGTTGTATATCTTTGAAGCAAAACAGAATGTAGCTCATGATGTTTATAAGAAATACTGAACAATTAATGATACATAAAAGGTTAACAAAATGATGATAAAGCCAATTCCAGGCAAATACTAACAAAATCAAAAGAAATCTGAGTTAGCACCATTAATGTTAAAAGATAGAATTGAGAGCTAAGAGCAAGACGGCAGACCAGAGACACCACCAGCCAGAGCTTCTCTGTAAGAAAAAGTTTTAGATTAAAGTGAAAAAACAGACAGACAAGCATAGATCAGAAGAGGGTCTTAAGGAAGGGTGCCTAAGTCTACAGGAGACTCCACAGGAAGAGGTTGTGGAGGAGATCTGGAAGTAAAAAGGCATCGGTGGGGATTAAGCCCCAAGAGGCTTGGAGATCAGTGAGATGGGTAGGTGGAAAGGTTAAATTTCCTCTCCCTCACACCTTGGAGTGTTGGTGGGCTCCTGAGCTGTTGGAGAGACCTTCTGCCAACAACAGCCCAGAGACTACTGCTGCCAGTGAGCAGAGAGCTTCTTGTACACAGGGCGCCAGGCTCCCAACCCCCATGGGGCGCCTCCCGCTCCATAGACCCAAGCTGGACGGCAGGCACCATATTGCTTCTCTACCCACTGGGCACCTTTGTCTTCCCCAAGGGGCCTCAACCCCTGAGGATCTGTCTTGCTCATCCTTGCACAGACATTTCCCAACTTCATCCCAGACTGCAGGAGCCACAGGGATCCAGTGGGTCCTGAGTGACCTGCATGACTCCAGAGCTGCATCATTCTGGGCAGACTGCCTCCCAGAGAGAAGGATGGAGATGACCAAAGGACAATCTTCCTGTACTAAGACTCCTTTTCTCCCCCTCTTCTCCCCTACCGCAGCTGCCAAGAGACAATTGAGCCACCACACAGAAGCTTCCACAGGGATCAGGGCTCAGACTTTTCCTTTTGGGGTTCTACAGGAGACTGGTGGGTGCTCAGACTGTGAGCTCCCTGCCTACTGGCCCTCCCTGATGCTGCTTGCGTGGCAACTCCAGCAGAGTGGGACACACCCTGAAGCAAAAGGACATTGAACCAGCTTGGGTACTCTGTGGGTGACTTGGAACCAGGATCCTTCTCCCTGGCTCTCTAGGGCTTGGGGGATGGGCTTGCAGGCCAGATTCTGTACATCCAAGTCTGAATTGCATCACCCGGGGGCACAAAGGGGATATTTGTGAATTAGTCAAGAGGTGTAGTGCCTACAGGGGCAGATCAAGGGGAGAGTGCAGTGTGGCTCCTAGCTGTGGCATCCTTCTTGAGCACCCCTCCTCCCACAGAAGGGCCATACTCCCGGCTCACTCTAGGATCCTGGGCAGGGAACCTCCCAGCCTGCAGCACAGTCATATGGGAGATCTGCTGGCTTGAGGTCCTCCCTGCAAGCAGAGGCCCAGGAGAAACCACAGAATAGGGGAAGGTGGAAAGGAATGAGATCTGCTCCAGACTGTCTGATTAAGGGTCTCAATTGGCCCCACCACCACACACAGACTTTCTGGTTGAGTGAGGCCACTTCAGCCCCTCCATGGCAGTTTTGCCCAGAAGCAGGAAACAGATCTTTGGCCCTGCTAAAAGCATTTGTGGGTCTTGAGGGCAGGTTCAGCCAACCGAATCCCTCCCAGGCTCACTCCCCAACCCGCCCCTGTGGAGGTGAAGAATAAGGACACACCTGGAAATTCCAAGGCCCCACCCACCACCTGGGATTCTCCGGAGGAACTAGAGCTGGTCACAGACCCCAAAACAACACTGCAGCTTGTTCTTCCTGGCAAGTGCCACCTACTGACAGGGAGGCCAATTTGCTCCCTTTTTACTTCATTGGCTGACTCATCATACAGGATATAGTTGATGCTCACCCGCAAACGCCACCTACTGCCTCAGAGATTAAACTGGACATGTTGTTATCTAAACAAAGAAAATACAAAGGTGAGAAGCAACAGCTGATCCAGATGAGAAGGAATAAGTGAAAGACCTCCAGAAGTATGAAGAGTCAAAGCGAAAGGACACTCCCAAAAGGGAACAACAACTGTCTAGCGATGCATACCAACCACAATCTGAATACTGATATTTCATTGTGGTTTTGATTTGCATTTCTCTAATGATTAGAGATATTGAGCATTTTTTTATATGTTTGCTGGCCATTATTCTGTCTTCTTTTGAAAAGTTTCTGTTCATTTCCTTTTCCCATTTGTTGATGGGGTTGTTTGATTTTTTCTTGTTGATTTTTTTGAGTTCTAGATAGATTCTGGTTATCAGCCCTTTATCAGATGTGTAGAGAGCAAATATTTTTTCCCATTCTGTGGGCTGTCTAATCACTCTAATGATAGTTTCCTTGGCAGTGCAGAAGCTTTTTAATTTGATTAGATCCCATTTATTTATTTTTGTTGCTGTGGCGATTGCTTTGGGGTTCTTCAACAATTCCTTGCCTAGGCCAATGTCTGAAAGGGTCTTTCCAACATCTTCTTTCAGAATTCTTAAGGTTTCATGCCTTAGGTTTAAGTCTGTTATCCATCTTGAATTGATTTTTGTGAGAGGTGAGAGGTGGGGGTCTAGTTTCAATATTCTGCATGTAGCTATCCAGTTTTCCCAGCACCATTTATTGAAAAGAGATCTTTTCCCCAGTGTATATTTTTTTCAGCTTTGTCAAAGATTAGATTACCATATGTGGATGGTTTACCCCAGTGAGATTGGCCTCTATCAAAAAAAATCCCAAAACATCAAATGCTGGCAAGGATGCGGAGAGAGAGGAACACTCTTACACTTCTGATGGGACTGAAAATTAGCGCAACCTCTAGTGCAACCTCTGTGGAAAAGAATTTGGAGATACCTCAGAGAGCTAAAAATAGAAATACCATTCTATCCAGCAATAGCACTATTAGGCATCTACCCAAAAGAGCGCAAAACATTCTATGATAAAGACATCTGCACCTGAATGTTTATGGCAGCAAAATTCACTATTGCAAGGATGTGGAAACTATCCAAGTGCCCGTCAATCCATGAGTGGATTATTAAAATTTGGTATATGTATACAGTGGTATATTACTCATTCATAAGAAATGACAGTGATCTAGAACCTCTTATACTTTCCTGGATTAAACTTAAGCCCATTATCCAAAGTGAGGCACCACAAGATCGGAAGAATGGGCTCCACTTGTACTCGCCATCAAATTGGTACTAACTGATCAACACTAGGGCGATCACATGGCAGTAATACTCTCCAGGGATTAGGGGGATTTGCGGGGAGATAAACCCACTACTGAAGGACATGGGGAGCATTGTAGGGGAGAAGGGCATGCCTTTAACCCTCGCTTCGGTGAGGCAAAGACATAAAGTGTAACCATAATGTTTGTACCCTCATAATACCCTGAAATAAAAAATAAAAAAATCTGAATACTGAAATGACAGATGAAGAATTTTAAACATAGATTGTAAAGAAACTCAATGAAATGCAAGATAAAATGGAAACCCAACACAAAGAAACCACAAGAATGCGGAAAAATGAAAGAAAAATTCACTAAAGAAATTTAAATATTAAAGAAAAATCAACAGACCTTGTGGAAATGAAAAATTCCTTCAAGGAATTACAAAACAGAGTGGAAAAAATTAAGAATAAGTTAGATCAAGCACAAGAAAGGATCTCAGAGCTTGAAGAAAACATCTTTCAACTAAACAAGTCAGTCACAGAAACACAGCAGAGTGATAAGAAGAATAAGTAAAGTCTACAATAAATATGGTATTATGTGAAGAGGCCTAACATGAGAATCATAAGCATCCCTGAGGATGAAGAAGAAAATACACAAGGGTTGAATAATTTATTTGAGGGAATACTTGAGGAAAATTTTCCTGGCCTTGCTAGAAATCTAGATATCCAGGTATAAGAAGGTCAAAGGACTCCTCGGGGATTCATCCCAAAGAGGCAAACACCACAATACATAGTCATCAGTCTGGCCAAAGTAAACAAGAAAGAGACCCTCCTATTAGCCATAAGGTAAAAGCAGCAGGTAACTTACAAAGGAAAATCCATCAGACTAACTCCAAACTTTTCAACTGAGACCTTACAAGCCAGAAGGGATTAGAGCCCCATTCTCAGTCTTCTCAAACAAAATAATACCCAGACTAGAATTTTATAACCTGCAAAATGAAGTTCCATATATGAGGGGAAATAAAGTCTCTCTCAGACAAGCAAACACTGAGGGAATTTGACAAGACAAGATCTGTCTCCCCGGAAGTACTCAGACCTGGGTTATACATGGATCAGCACAATAGACACTCACCAGTGTAAAATCACCCAAAAGCTAATGGTCAAAGGCCAGATAGCAAATGGCTCAAGAGAGAAAACAAAGCAACAAAGTTCTTCACAACAGGATGAAGATAAATCCACACCACTTATCAATTCTTTCAATAAATGTGAATGGCTTGAACTGCCCACTGAAGAGACATAGGCTGGTCAAATGATAAGTACACACAATCCAAGTATCTGCCGTCTTCAGGAAACATATCTAACCCACAAGGATTCATTCAGATTCAAGGTGAAGGGATAGAAAACAGTATTCCACATAAATGGAAAACAAAAGAAAGATGGCATGGCAGTTCTCATATCAGATAGCTTAGTCTTCACATTAACAAAAGTAATGAATGACAAAGATGGCCATTATATAATGGTAAAGGGAAAAATTCAACAGGAAGACATAACAATTCTAAATATTTACACATCCACCACAGGTGCACCCATATTCATAAAGCAACTGATCTAAACGAAATAATAAACAGCAGCCATGTAATGGCCAGGGACCTCAACACCCCTTCGACAGAAAAGGAAAGATCTTCCAAACATAAAATAAACAAAGGAACAATGGACCGAAACAGAACTCTAGAACAAATGGGCCTGACAGAACTTATAGCACATTATATCAAAAACCCACTGAATATACATTCTTCTCATCAGCTCATGGGACATTCTGTAAGATTGACCACATCCTACCCCACAAAACATGTCTCAACAAATTTAAAAAACAGAAATTATATGATGCATCTTCTCAGACCACAGTCGAATAAAATTAGAAATCAACAGAAATACTCATCTCTATACAAAGCCATGGAAACTAAACAACCTACTGATGAATAATAGGTCAAGGAGGAAATTAAGATGGAAATCAAAAGATTCTTTGAACTAAATGATAAAGTGGACACAAGTTACCAAAATCTGATAAAGCAGTCCTGAGAGGAAAATTCATAGTCATAAATGACAACATCCAAAAGACAGAAAGATCACAAATCAACAATCTAATGAATTGGCTAAAAAACTAGAAAAGGATGAACAAACCAAGCCCAAACCCAACTGAAAAAAGAAACAATGAAGATCTTAGCAGAACTAAATGAAATCAATAACAAAAAAACTATATGGAAGATTAATAAAACAAAAAGTTGGTTCTTTGAAAAGATAAACAAACTTGACACACCACTCACTACATTAACAAGAGCAGAAAAGAAAGGACTCCAATAATCTCAAACAGGAATGAAAAAGGTAAAATTACAATTGATACCACAGAAATACAAAATACCATCTATGAATACTACAAAAATCTCTACACACATAAACTTGAAAACGTGGAGGAAATGCATGAATTCTTAGAAACATATAGCCTCCCTAGGCTCCATCGGGAAGAAACAGAATTCCTGAACAGACCAATATCAAGTACCAAAATTGAAGCAGCAATAAAAAACCTTCTTAAAACGAAAAGTTCTGGACCAGATGGTTTCACACCTGAATTTTACCAGTCCTGAAAAGAAGAACTGGTGCCTGTCCTGAAGAAATTATTCCACAACATCGAGAAGGAAGGAATCCCCCCCAACACATTTTATGATGTCAACATCACCCTGATACCAAAGCTAGGAAAGGACTCAACAAAAAGAAAAATAGAGATCAATATCACTTATGAATACAGATGCCAAAATTCTCAATAAAATTCTAGCAACTTGAATTTAGCTGCTTATCAAAAAATAACCCATCATGACCAGGGGCTATATGACAAAGATGCAGGGATGGTTCAACATATGCAAATCTATAAATGTAAATCACCGCATAAAAAGAAGTACAAACAAAGACCATATGATCCTCTCAATAGACGCAGAAAAAGCATTTGACAAAATTCAGCAACCTTTTATGATAAGAACACTGAACAAAATAGTCATAGATGGAACTTACCTCAAAATGATACAAGCCACATACGACAAACCCACAGCCAACATCATACTGAATGTGGAAAAATTGAAAGCATTCCTGTTCAGAACTGCAACCAGATAAGGTTGCCCTTCTATCACCATGTCTATTCAACATGGTGCTGGAAATCCTAGCCAGAGCATCAGACAAGAGAAGGAAATCTGTCCACATGTGGGCAGAGGAGATCAAACTATTGCTCTTTGCTAACGATATGATCTTATATCTAGAAAAGCCCAAAGATTCTGCCATGAGACTACTGGAATTCATAAACAAATTCAGCGAAGTCTCAGGTTACAAAATCGATGTACACAAATCAGTAGCATTCCTATACATAAACAACAGTCTGAGAACCAAATCAAAGACTCAATACCCTTCACAATAGCAACAAAGAAAATAAAATAGCTAGGAATATATTTAACTATGTAGGTCAAAGACCTCTACAGGGAAAACTATGAAGCATTGAGGAAGGAAATAGCAGAGGATGTAAACAGGTGGAAAATCATACCATGCTCATGGATTAGCAGAATCAACATTGTTAAAATGTCTATATTACCCAAAGTGATCTACAGATTCAATGCAATCCCTATTAAAATACCAACATCATTTTCACAAATCTAGAAAAAATAATTCTATGATTCGTATGGAATTAGAGAAGACACCATACAGCCAAAGCATCCTTAAGCAAAAAGAACAAATTGGGAAGCATCAATTTACCAGACTTTAAGCTATACTGCAAGCCTATAGTAACCAAAACAGCATGGTACTGACACAAGAACACACACATAAACCAATGGAGCAGAACTGAGAACCCAGATATAAAACCATCCTCATATAGCCATCTCATCTTTGACAAAACAGACAAAAATGTACACTGGGAAAAAGAATCTCTATTCAATAAATGGTGCTAGGAAAATTGGGTAGCCATACATAGACGATGGAAATAGGAGCTGCACCTCTCACCTCTCACAAAAAATCAACTCATGATGGCTAACAGACTTAAACCTAACACATGAAACCATAAGAACTCCACAAGAAAATGTTGGAAAAACTCTTATAGACATCAGCTTAGGAAAAGAATTTATTAAGAATACCCCAAAGCCAATCACGGCAACAACAAAAATAAATAAATGGGACCTGATCAAACTAAAAAGCTTGTGCATAGCCAAGGAAAATAGAGCAAATAGACAACCTACAGAATGGGAGAAAATATTCACATGCCACATATCTGATAAAGGGCTGATAAATAGACTCTATATAGAACTCAGGAAAGTCAACAAGAAAAAAAATCAAGTAGCCCCATTATAAAGTGGGCTAAGGACATGAACAGGAACTTTTCAAAAGGAGACAGACTAATGGCCAAGAAACATATGAAAAAAATGTTCAACATCTGTAATCATCAGGAAAATACAAATCAAAACCACAATGAGATATCACTTAATTCCCGTGAGAATGGCTTTTATTGGGAGGGCATCTATACAGGTGGGCAACTCCGCATGGGAGGTCAGTGCCAGAGATGAGTGAGGAGGGTGTCCATACAGAGTGTCAACCTGGAGTAGGAAGTCAGAGCCCAAGCAGGGAGAGATGGGTATCCACGCATGAGTGGGGAGTGGTACTGAAGGTTGGGGATTGGTAACATACAGGATGTTGAATCAAACAGATGAGCATATAAGCATAATGGGAGCCAAGTTTCTCACACTAGGAGAAGGAAGTTATAAACATGGAAAGGGGAGAACTTGCATTCCACAAGAATTTCAAGACAAGTAATCAAAAATAAGGAGAAAGAAAATCTATGTGCTGTTAATTCTGAAGGAAGCAATACCCTCCAGGGAAGATGACTGTCAGACAAATGTGAATGAAGTCAGCAACTTCTCATCAAAAGAGGAAAGTTGTTAGAACTACTATAACAAAGCCAAGTATTTCAAATGAAGGGATGTGATATTACCTCTTATTTCCAATACTTGAACTAAATAATTCCCATTGTGCCTTTAGAAAGAAAGCCCACAGTGTCGGATTGGAATTAGCATGTTTCACATGAACTTGTGATTTTTATATATTAAATATATCTATATCATATATATAATGTGTATATATAACATATATATAATATAGTTTATATAATACATACTATATTATATATTTCAATATATATCCAATATATAAACAATATAAAAATAAATATAGATGCAAAAGTGTCTATATAAACACACAAATGTGTATTTGTGCGTGTTTATGATATATATCACACATTTACATACATATATTCTCTAACTCTTGCCCATTACCAGGACTGGATGTAGTGACAGTCCATTAACAATTAGCACACTATACTCCGGTTTCTCTTCAGGTCACATAAATCTTTTGCCTTCAGCAATGAGCACAAATAATGCCCAGATCCTGATTTATAAATACGATTTTCAACTAAAAGGATACACATTCTTGGAAAAATGGCTAATTCCAGGACAGCATCAGAGAAAGTCCAGGGTGGGCCAGCAATATCTTGTGCAAAAGGCAAGATATGATGGGTACATATAAAATGGATACAGAATCAAGCTGGAATACACTCTCTATTACCAGATAAGGGACAATTTGAGCATCAGAATGATGTTTATAAATAGGCATTATTATAAATAATAAATAATGGTTATAATAACATTAATTTATTAAATAATTTAGTACATAAAATTATAAATAATAATACATATAAAAGATTATAATCCATTAAATAAATTAGGAAAGCCACTGAATCTGAAATCCTCAAGGTAGTGCCTAGCAATCTGCATTTTAACAAGTATTCCACATGATTCGATGCCCACTGAAGTTTGGTAACCACTCATCTGGGGTAATTCTCCCAAAAGAAGTAAATCAAGTTTATAGCAAAGTAGAAAATGCAAGAGATTAAATGGCATTTTGTTTACTAGCTCATTCCTTTGGTAATATATGGGAATTGTCATGACTTTAAAGATGGCCAGATTATCAGAAAAGCCTGCTAAAATTCATCAGATCCTGTATTTCTGTCATCTGTGAAACCACTCTTCTCTGTTTCATTTCATGTTATTTAATTTTGTTTTTGAGACAGGGTCTCACTCTGTTGCCCAGGCTACAGTGTAGGGGTGTCATCATAGCTCATTGCAACCTTACATTTCTGGGCTCCAGTGATCCTCCTGCCTCAGCAGCCCAAGCAGTTTGGACTACAGGTGCATGCCACCAGGCCCAGGATTTTTTGTAGAGATGAGGTCTCACTCTTGCTTAGGCTGCCCTCAAACTGCTGACCTCAAGTTATCCTTCTGCCTTGGCCTCCCAAAGTGCTAGGATTATAGGTGTGAGCCATCATATCCGCTTATTCATTGTCTTTTGGTAGGTTTTTAATGAGCTTATCCCTGGAAGTGTCAAGAAATTCTGAACCTTTTATTTCCTGACCATCTGCACTGTGACCCCAGGGGAGAGTTAAGAATATAGAAACCAGCTTGCTGTACATCCCACAGCATTAATGAAGAAGGATAATCTCAACTTACCCACCGGTGACACCTGAGAGCTGAGCCGCTGTGTTTCTCCTTTGAGAGACTGTCAGTGGCATTTGCTGCCCCTTTCCTGGTGAAGACTCTAAGCTACTGCTAACAGAGAAACCCTTAAATTCACCTGCTTGTATAGCTATAGAACCCAGCACACCTGTTTCTACTTGGTAGTTAAAGAACGGTAAGGAGAGAGGGATAAAAAAGGCCTTTTTAGGCTAAAGGGAAATCACCTTGCTTTGTATCTTCTCACTTTGTTCAGTAGCCCTTGGTTCTGCAGGTGCTTCCTGCTCTTCCACAGCCAGGTGTTACAGATAGGCTCTCAAGGGCTGAGCACTTCATGGAAGGAAAACCAGCATCATTTTATGGAAAGTAACTTATTTGGTATGAGTAAAGGTTGTCTGTGAAACTAACATATGTGTCCATGGAAGACCCTCGATTCTGATTCATGTAACCCTGAATCAACCTCTCTGTGCTCCAGAAGAGGAGCACAGAAAAGAAACCCTCAAATTGTTTCGTTTTAAATTTCCTTCTGCATATTTCTCCAGACAGCCTCAATCTCTTCTGTCTCTTCTGACTTGATTCTTTCATCTTTCTTTTTCCCTGTATTCTCCTCTTTTATTTCTTCCCTTTTACAGCCCCAAAGTGTGAGTTGGCTGGAACAGGTGTATAGTCAAGAGTGAAAGAGCAGAGAAATGGTCAGCCATGGTTAGGTTGAGGAGCATAGTGTCAAGTGGTTTGAGTTCCTTCTTCTCCTTCTAGAAAGCCCAATACAGGTGAAGGCAAACACAAAATTTATAGTAACTAATCGAAAGCATCAGCTGAGAAATACTCCCCTGGAAACACTAATCTTTAGTTGATCCCAGGCAAGATGAGTTGATGTTTTCAACATCCTGTGTACTTAGCACTATCATTTTTACTTTGACAAAATAATATTCTAGATCCTAAATCTTTCCATTTAGTACAGCATAATTATTTTAATGAAATCCTTGGTGTTACCTATTGCTGCATAGCAGGTTACCACAAAACTTAGTGACTTAAAAGACAACCACCGCTTATTTGCTCATGATCATGCAATTTGGATAGGACTCAGCAGAGATGCTTTGCTCCACATGTTTACTTAGTTGACTCATCTGGAAGCTCATCTAGGGCTTGAGGATCCAAAATGGCCTTTCTCACATGTCTGGGGTCTTAGCTAGATGATTAGAAAGGCCACATTTGCTGGACCTGTCTCTACCTCATGGTCTTTTCTTTTCCAAGACCTCTTCCTCCTTGAAGCCTTCCCAACAGAATGGCCTTTCTTCTTCACATAGAGGCTGAATTCCAGGACAATAGCAGGGGAAAACAAGATTTCTTAAGGTCTAGGACGAGAACTTGTTCAATGTCACTTCTACAACATTCTATCGGTCAAAGAAAGCCCCCTGTGTTTATTGGTGGCTATTCATAATAGCCAAGATACAGAATCAACCTAAGTGTCCATCAATGAATGAATGAATAAGGAAAATGTGGTACATATACATGATGGAATACTATTTACGTGTAAAAAATAATGGCATCCTGTCATTTGTAGCAACATGGATGGAAGGGGAGTTCATTATGTTAAGTGAAATAAGCCAGACACAGAAAGATAAATTTTGCGTGTTCTCACTCACACGGAAACTAAAAAAATTAATCTCATGGAGAAACAGAATAGAATGGTGGTTACCAGAGGCTGGGGAGGGAAATGGGGAGGGGAAGAATAAAGAGGCTCATTAACGGGTGTAAAAATACAGGTAAAAGGAATAAGATCTAGTGTTTGGTGCACAATAGGATGACTATAGTTAACAATAATTTATTGTATATTTCAAAATAACTAGAAGAGTTGTTTTGGAATGTTCCCAACACAAGGAAGTGATGAATACTTGAGGTGATTGGCTGTCCCAATTACTCAGATTTGATCATTACACATTGTTTGACTGATTCAAAATATCACATGTACCCCATAAATATGTACAAGTATTATGTATCCATAAAGTTTAAGTTGAAAAAAACAAGAAGTCACAGGCTAGTCTGGATTCAATGCTGGAGAGACTACAAAAAGCATGAATTCATGGGCAGGATTCACTGGGAGCTGTGATGATTAATTTTAGGTGTTAACTTGGCTTCAGATATTTGGTCAACATTATTCTAGATGTTTCTGTGAAGTTATTTTTTAGATGAGAATTAATATTTAACATTTAAATCAGTAGACTTTGAGTTAAACATAATGTGCTTGGGCCTCATCCAATCAGTTGAAGATCTTAATAGAAAAAACTAACCTTTTTCAAAGAAGGAGTTCTTCCAAGAGACTGCCTTTGAATTTTTTTTTTTAATGCACAGTTTTCTGTTTTTAATATTTGGTTAAACAAAATACATCTTTTGTAAACAAACCTAGCACAAGGCCAACCAAAAAAGGGAATAAACACAAGAAAAACAAAAAGCCTAGGGTTGTCCCTTACTGGACATCAGAGTCAGGGGTGCTCCTTTACTAAAGGAAGTTGGGCTTTCTGCCCTTGGGCATCAGCACAGGTTCCTGCTCTTAGCACTGGAATTGGATACGAACAGAGAAACCAGCCCTGACATGTTTAAACATCTTTGCATATCCCATTGGCTCATGGACTCCAAGTGGATGTGGACTCCTTTCGAAGTGCCATTTGCATAGGCCCAAGCAGATATGTGGAGAGGAGTTTCCTCTCCTTCCCAGGAAATCGCTTGCTACCAGACAGTGCCAATGCACCCAAGGTCCTGCTGTGTCAGTCAGAAATGTTAGCTGTACCTTCTGGCTGGTGATGGTTGGAATGTCACTGTGCAGGAGTAAAGAGCTCTCTCTGGTGCCAAGCAGGTCTGGTGTAGAAAATGGTGCAGAAGAGACTGAGGCCAGTTGCTGAGAGGGAATAATGCAGGAGCGGCGTGGTGTCTTCTGTTACTCAGCATAAAAAATGGCCTTGTTGGACTGAAGATACATGTACAGAAAAGTCCTGGTGTAACATGCACTCCAGTCACAGTAGGTAGAAAGCCTCAGCCTCACCCCGTTAAGCTTGCTCAGGATTGACATGCAAGCCCCAGGCCAACTTTGCGGCTGGCAAGATGTTCAGCCCATAGAGCAGCTCTCAGACCTACCAAGACCATTGAACTCTATGGGCTAGTGGGTCATCCCTGTCTGCCCACCTGCCTTGAGGCAACCACAACCACATTGGTGACACGTGTGAGGTATGATATTTATTTCCCTTCTTTCTCTTCTTTTCCAAAGTTGCAGAAGAAAAGTGGCCTACAACTATTTCAAGAGGTAGGGGGTGGGTCAATCCTCAGCTGATTTGTAAAGAAAACTATATGAAGATGACAAACCTAGGTCCTATATCAATGCACGTAACCACCCAATTGGAGGGATATGCTTGTCACTACAGTGACCCGGACTCTCAGCCTAGGATGTCTACTGATTCTGGCTGTTCTTAAACTCTGAGGAGCCTATCTTCACAATATTTTCCTTACCCAACTCTGTCCCAAATTAGTGAAGTTTCATATCAAAGGCGGAATTATTTTTTCTTATTTTGCCAGAGTGGGTCAACTGGGAAAAGTGCTCTTTTGCCTTGTCTTTTGCCCCAGAACCTCCCAAATCAATGTAGTGAAATGGTAGAGACAAATTGGAGTGAAGAAAGCAAGCCACCCAGGCCTGTCCCAGTTTGGCTTTAGCCACATGCTCTTAGATATCTATCCAACCTCCATCACATTAGAATGTTGTAGAATTCAACTACATGGATTGGAATATGAGAGAATTTTTCATTATAAAACTACCAGGCTGAACAATTACTCTTTGCTGACAATACAATCCTATATCTAGAAAACCCCAAAGTTTCTGCCATGAGACTACTGGAATCCATAAACAAATTCAGCAAAGTCTCAGGTTACAAAATCAATGTACACAAATCTGTAGCATTCCTATACACCAACAACAGTCTGAGAACCAAATCAAAGATTCAATACCCTTCACAATAGCACAAAGAAAATAAAATGCCTAGGAATATATTTAACTAAGCAAGTGAAAGACATCTACAGAGAGAACTATGAAACACTGAGGAAGGAAATAGCAGAGGACATAAACAGGTGGAAAACCATACCATGGTCATGGGTCAACAGAATCAACATTGTTAAAATGTCTATACTACGCAAAGGGATTTACAGATTCAATGCAATCCCTATTAAAATGCTGACATCATTTTTCACAGATCTAGAAAAAATAATTCTATGCTTTGTAAGCAACCAGAGAAGACTCTGTATAGCAAAAGCAATCTTAAGCAAAAAGAATAAATTCGGAGGTATCAATTTACCATACTTCAACCTATACTACAAGGCTATAGTAACTAAAACAACATGGTACTGGCACAAGAACAGAGACATCTATCAATGTAACAGAACTGAGAACCCAGATATAAAACCATCCTCATGTAGACATCTGATCTTTGACAAAGCAGACAAAAACATACACTGGAAAAAAGAATCCCTATTCAATAAATGGTGCTAGGAAAATAGGATAGCCACATGTAGAAGACTGAAAGAGGATCCACACCTCTCACCTCTCACAAAAATCAAGTCACGGTGGATAACAGACTTAAACCTAAGACATGAAACTATAAGAATTCTAGAAGAAAATGTTGGAAAAGTTCTTATAGACACCAGCCAAGGCAAAGAATTTATGAAGAATACCCCAAAGGTAATCACTGCAACAACAAAAATAAATAAATGGGACCTCATCAAATTAAAAAGCTTCTGTACAGCCAAAGAAACTATCACAAGTGCAAACAGACAACCTACAGAATGAGAGAAAATATTCACATGCTACACATCTGATAAAGGGCTAATAACTAGTATCTATCTACAACTCACGAGCATCAGCAAGAAAAAAATCAAACAATCCCATTATAAAGTGGGCAAAGGACATGAACAGGAATTTTTCAAAAGAAGACTAATGGCCAAGAAACATATGAAAAAATGTTCAACATCTCTAATCATTGGGGAAATGCAAATCAAAACCACAATGAGATATCACTTAACTGCAGTGAAAATGGCTTTTATCAGAAAGTCCCAAAACAATAAATGTTGGCATGGATGCGGAGAGATAGGAACACTCATACACTGCTGGTGGGACTGCCAACTAGTACAGCTTCTATGGAAAGTAATATGGAGATACCTAAAAGAGCTAAAAGTAGAACTACCATTTGATCCAGCAATCCCATTACTGGGCACCTACCCAAAAGAACAAAAGACATACTATAAAAAAGACACCTGCACTCGAATGTTTATAGCAGCACAATTCACAATTGCAAAGATGTGAAAACAACCCAAGTGCCCATCAACACATGAGTGGATTAATAAAATGTGGTATATGTATACCATGGACTCAGCCACAAAAAACAATGGTGATCTAGTACCTCTTGTATTATCCTAGATAGATCTGGAGCCCATTCTACTAAGTAAAGTAACCCAAGAATGGAAAAACAAGCACCACATGTACTCACTATCAAATTGGTATTAATTGATCAACACTTATGTGCACATACAGTAGTAACATTCACCAGCTGTCGGGCAGGTGGGAGGAGAGCAGAGGAGATGAATATATTCACACCAAATGGGTGCAGTGCAAACCATCTGGGGGATAGACACGCTTGAAGCTCCGACTTGGATGGAGCAAAGGCAATGTATGTAACCTAAACATTTGTACCCCTAAATATGCTGAAATAAAAATAAATAAATAAATAAAAATTAAAAAAAAATAAAACTCCCAGTCTGGCCATAAACCACCCTTAAAACTGGAGGTAAGAGGAAATAGCATGCACCATTGCTATGGTTTTGGAGATGATTTCCTGCGAGACCCTTATGCTCCGGGTCCTTCAAGCCAGTAACATGGGCTTTGTGTGTATTGTGTCTTCAGACCCCCTGGTGTGACAGGAGGGAAAATGGAGGCAGCATCTCCAGGTGAGTCAGGAGCAGCAGTGACATGACCCTCTAGCAGAAGCTGTATCAAGTCCTCATAGAAAAGGGAAACAAGCTAGGAACTGCCCCCCCCACCCCAGGTTTCTCCTCTCTCTTAAAACAGGGGTTTGTGATCTTAAAAGTGTACAGAGCTGTTACCTTCCTTTCCCAGGAACAAACCATTGGGTGGTTCTTGGAACAGTCCATGCATCTGTCCTATTGCACTGTCAAATCTGAAGAGGAAAAACCCAATAGGATGTTTGGGGAATTGGCAAGGGCAGAGATGCACAGCAGAGGCCACAGCACATCACAGAGGACAGAAGAGGCTCAGGCGAGGACAACATTGGGCAGAACCATATTACACATCAGTCCTCCTACTCTGATGGGTCTCCACTGCTTCTGGTACCACCAGCAGAAGTTCACAGTTCTTTCCTCGCAAATGATGTTTTAGAAATTTCCTGAGCTCACTCTGGCCTCCAATCCACTCGGGCATCTTGAGTCTTGAGTTTGGAGTGGAGGTTATAGTAAGCCCCTCCGACCGCTTGAACGCAGATCCAGTGCTGCCTTTTGAGAGGCAACTTCAGTGGACTCCAGCACAGACTGGAGGGCAGATTCATGATGAAGCCCATGACGTTAATGAACAATGACCCTGACATCCCTGAGCTTGTCCCACCAAACAGCTTCATAGCCTTTGGTTTGAAGCGCTGCCGTAATGGTATTCGCCTAATAGTTTCCATTTCCCAGCATGCTCTTCTTGAGAGGTGTCACCATGGTGTTTGGAAACAACCTCTGGAAAATCTCATAAAGTGTTTCCCGGGTAAAGGCATTGCTGTCCTGGAAGACGTTATCGAGGGCACGGCGGGCACAAAGCTCCCTGCGCTGTTTCTCATGGTAGAGCCGCCCGGGTGCTGCTTAGGGCAGCTCCAGTAATTCAGATTTGGCCTTGTCTCCTTTCCATGGCACAAGACTCAGGTCTTTCGTTTTAGGTCCCAGAGAGAGCTAAAAACACCCCACTCTTCCCTCCTGAGGAAGAATGTAAGCTTCTCAGTCTTTCCAAAATTCCTCAGGTCCACCTTATTCTCTGGTGTCCATAATTTATGCTTTGTCACTGGGAGAAAATGTTGGAATCAAAAGAGGGAAGAACCCACCTCTTCTCTCAATAGAAAAATACCTTTAGATTGGCTTACTTCACCCTGACAAAGTGCAGAGTTTAAAAAAAAAAAATCATAAAATGTGAGAACTTATTTCCCCCTCCCCGCTTCGCCCCTCCCCCTCCTCTCCTCCCCTCCTTCCAAAAAACCACGATTTTTCCTGCCATATTTTCCTCTTTTCAAATGCCAACCAGGTCTCCACGCAAGGGGACTGAACAGAATCGGTCACATCGTTCCTTTTCTTCCATTTCTTTGGAACCACCACGCCATGGACTCAGGAGAAAAGGCCCAGGAGGGTAGTGCATAAAACGCACAGTCCCAGCAGCTAGCGAGGGCCGGCCAGGGTGGGATCTCGGGCTGTGCGGGCCGAGGGGCAGCCCTCCATCCCTTCGGGTGCAGGGGGGGGGATGAAAGGCGGGGCACCGTTCCGTTGCCTGGAAGGCGCAGATTCTCGCCCTCCCTCCACAGCCCGCCGCCAGCCCCTGCCTGGAGCTGTGGGCCGCCACCTGGGCCAAACAAGGACAGTCTGCCCTGACGGTGAAATTGAACTGCAGCATCAACTTTTCCCAGCCTGCTGCCCTAACCCTGCAGATTTTGGACTTGCCAGCCTCCAAAACAATGTGTGCCAATTCCTTAGTCCCTTAGT
>NW_012149730.1:4536426-4537938 GCF_000956105.1 Propithecus coquereli | reverse complement strand
TTTTTCTATTTATGTTTACGTTTAAATTACACTCGAAGTTTTTATTCTATTTTTGTAATAATAAAACACTCAGGCCCCATAGAAAAGATTCTGGGTTTTCTGCATGGCAGCCAATGTGTTAAAATGTTTAAAGGAAAATCTAATTGCTTAAGTTTAAGACTGCACCCAAACATTAAAGACTCCTTAAAATTTGGCGTTAACATGTACCCTGTAATACGTGGGAACTAATCGATGGACACACATGGGCACAGAGAGATATGATGGTCACTGGAAATCAAGAAGGGGGGGCGATGGAGTGAAGGGGTAAAAACCTACCTATCGGGTACAATGAACACTATTTGGGTGATGAACACACCCAAAACCCTGACTTAAGCACTATACTAGGCATTCATGCACCAAAAACATTTGTACCCCCTTAATAGTTGGGAATTTTTAAAAAAATGGGCATTAAAAATTGCTAGACTTAAGAATAGGATAAAATATTCATAAATTGAACTTAAAAGTATAATAAAGAACTAAGTTCTTAAATTTTTACTGATTTAGTCCAGAAATCCAATCACTCTCTCCACTGCACATCTCTCGAAAGTGCCCCTCCAAGCTTAAAGCAAAAATTCCCCTTCATTACCATTTATTTAGGGAAACTCTTTTATATTATTTCATGCCTGTCCTCTCTTCTATCAATTTCTCTGGCATTCACATGAGACAGAATATAGAATTTCTGGATATATTATTCATGTGTATTAACTTTTCCTTCGTACTTTTTAAAAAAATACTTTTGTAGAGACGGGGTCTTGCTATTGCCCGGGCTGTTCTCAAACTCCTGGCCTCAACAGATGCTCCTGCCTCTGCCTCCCAAAGTGCTAGGATTGCAGGCATGAGCCATCATACCTGGACTTCCGTAATTTTTATCTATTGTTTTCTTGTATTTTAGAAGAATTCATTGTTCTCCTAGCACCTAGTGACTCCTACTTCACCCTATTAATCCACATCCAAGATATAATCAATACAGCCTTGATTAACGAGCTCCTATAGTGAAGAAATGACAAGAAAGGGTATACCAATGTGGTCATGGCCTCGCCTCCCATTTCAGCAATGTGCTGGGAATTTGTGCAATCAGAGATCGCAGTTTCCCAGGCAAAGGAGATTGGAGATTGTAGAAATCACTGAGGAGCTGGTATCACAGCAACACCCACCGTTGATATTGCATAATAATCAGCCCCCACCCCTCATGTTCCCATGTACGTGATCACAGAGCCTTTCAATCCACAGGCTTTGTATGTTTGTAAAATGTCCCTCAGTCCTGCCTACACTGACAACTGCACTAGAAATCATGCACTGACTTATTTAAAGGGTTTTTCCATTTTGGGTGTGACAAATGAAGCATGGGGTACTCACAAAGAAAGCTTGGCAAAGTTCAAGAATTGAGACCCCATGTTTTTGGAAGACTTGAGACAAAATCAAATATAAAGAAGGGAGTAAGGCCGGGCGCGGTGGCTCACGCCTGTAATCCTA
>NW_012149730.1:4522729-4536350 GCF_000956105.1 Propithecus coquereli | reverse complement strand
ATATCTCCTATATGTATATATATACTTACATTTATATATAATATATATATTTGGGAGTGTTTATATATTAATATGTAAATATGCATATTTCCTATTCTGTTTCTCTGGAGAACTAATATAGTGACCATTTTGCAACAAGCACTGTGCATTTTATAGGGTAGGAAGGCCCATAATCCCCAAAAAGCTTAACAATAGGGTATGATATTTGAGGATACTCAGTGAGTTTGTGATCTAGTTAGAGAAGAGGTACATAAAACATTTGAGGACGCCAAAGATAACAGTGCCGAAGTCACTAGTCCATAAATGATTTACTGTACAAATGTAAACACTACCTACCACAGGAATGTTAGAATGATAAAAAGACTAGTGAAGGAAACTTGCCAATCTAGTGGGGCTGTAAAACAGTATAAATGTATAACCAAAGCAGATCGTCAGCAAGTTCCCCAACAAAAATAACGCATTTTACGGTTGGTAATAAAACTTGGGAGACATAAGATCTTCATCCCTGGCATGTGCCGTATTGCCTTCAGCTTACCATTTGCAAGCTCAAATATGTGCCTTATTTTGAAGTCTAAAACATTATATTTAAAACTAAAGTTAAAGTAGTGGAATCGTATTGGTTTGCTAAGGCTGTTATATCAAAGTGCCATAAGCTGAGCAGTTGAAAAAAGAGAAATTTATTGTCTCACAGTTCTGGAGGCTAGAAATTCAAGATCAAGGTATTGGCAGAGCCATGCTCCCTGGGAAGGTGCTAGGGAAGGCGCTCATGCCTCTCTCCTGGCTTCTGATGGTTGCTGCCAATCTTTGGTGTTCCTTGACTTGCAGACACATCACCCTGATCTCTGCCTTTATGTTCACATGGTGTTTATCCTGTTTATATGTCTGTGTCCAAATTTCCTTTTGTTATAGGATATGTCATATTAAATTGTGACCTACCCTACTCCAGTATGACCTCATCTTAACTAATTACATCTGGAATGATACTATTTCCAAGTAAATTCACATTCATATGAATTTGGTGGGGAGGGGTACACAATTCAACCCATAACAATGGATTACAGTAGTAGTAAATTAAAGGCTAAGGTATTTGTTAAATAACCCAAACTCTACCTGTAACTATTTTTGTGGTCTCACTTGCTGTTTGCGTTAAGGAAAATTCTGTTAGGACGTGAACCTGGTATGTTTGCTTCTGAGTTGCGATTCTACGCTCTGCCACTAGAGAGCAGCAGCATCATTATTGTCTTTCCTGCTGTTAAGCCTATTCTACAACAGCTTCAGTCCTCAGCTAATCATCCTTAATGCAGGCACATCAGATATGGAATAAGTCTTAGGCAGATGGAGGGAAGCTGACAGGTGGAGGGAAGAGGGGTGGGAAGTGGGGAAGGTATCATATGCTGGAAAGACTCATCTGTCCTGGCCATCTCAGTCCCAGCCATTGATCCCTGTCCTGAATCTCTGATCAGAATCAAATCATCAGAGCAATTTGAACAGAAGCTGGCACCCTTTCCTCTGAATGGGACATGGCAGAAGGGGTTGAGGGGTGGAGATGGCTGGTCTTCAGAGTAAGGCAGGTCCATCTAAGAAGGAACTGAGTCATTCACCATGTAGTAGTGTAAGCTCTGAAGTGGAAAGAGTCCTCACTTCTGTGTCTGGAGACTCACATCTCATCATGGGCTCAACCACTAAGTGACTGCATGATCTTCGACAAGTCACTAACTTTCTGGTCTCAGTGTCTTCACCTACAGACCTCTTAGGACCTATTTTCTCTAAACGATACCTTCCTTAGATTTTCACTTTTCTTTCTGCATCCATAGCTTGCTATCCAATGCTACGGGTTGAGAAAGATTCCTTAGGTGCTACAATATCGACAAAAGATATATGGTCCTCTTTAGGGAATTGTAGTATAGTGAGAAGGAAGAACTTACATGTAGAGATAATTAGAGGACTGAACAGCATATTATCCAATGCAACCGTAGCCTCTGTGCTATAGGAATTTATAGACAGAAGAGAGCAGTATGAGAGAGTAAGAGGGAAAGGTTTGGAACTTGACCTTAAAGGAACTTTGGAATTAAGCTGACAGGTGGAGGGAAGAGTGGTTAATACAACATAAATATGGAAATTAAAACAAAATGTTTTGGAGAACAGAGAACAAGTCAGCCCGATTGGTACAGGGGTTGTGTTGAAAGCCTAATATGACAGCGGAACTATACATTGAATTATATTCAACTGAAGCAACTCGATTTGATTTGAGACTCAAGGAGTGTAAGCGTTGAGTATAATGTTAATCAATTTAGACTTGATCCAGAGGCAAAGGAAACCTTGGTCAGTTTCTAAGCAGATGAGACAGGGTTGTTTCATCCTAAATTGCTAAGCCCCTTGATTACTTGGGTGAGCTTATTGCTGCGTGTTTTAAAGGCTATATGTATTTGGACTTCAAGCACAAATCAGAAATGGGGATTATTTGGGCTACACTTCCAGATTTTCACTTAAAATCTTTAATCTTCCCCTCAGGACATTTAAAAACCGGTAGAACAACCCAATTTCATCAGAGGACCCAGGGAAGAGGGACTTTCTCTCCTCCATTTTAATATTTCCTTAATCATAGTCATTCCTCCCACAACTCCTGCATGCACTCAATAAATATATGTGGTCCCTGCTTTAGGGCATTAAAGGTTAAGAAATATAGACACCCTGTCTCAGAGCCAGGGGTTGAATTACCTTTAAAAGAGCGTGACCTAGAATTCATTAGGCTATCACCTTAATAACTGTAGAAATTAAATCGTCCTATCAGATAGGAAACATGGAAAAATTACAAGATTACATCAAGTTGACAAGTCTTTACACATATAAGGAAATCTATTTAAATTTCTTAAGACCTAAAGAGTAAAGAAATCTCATCAAGTGACATGACATCCCAGGTGGGAGTTGCAGATTTTCATGAGTAGGCATAAAAGACAAGTAATTATGACTCAACTCAAGAAGGTGCCCTCCCTGTGCCTGAAAGCCTGGGACCCAACCTGTGTGTAGGATTTGATGTGTAACTATAAACAGAATTCAGGTGCGTCATTATAGTCACTGTTAAGAATCCTGTCCCATTTGACATCCCTGGGTTAATACCTCATCAGCTGACTAGGTATTCACCAACATTGCCTGCCAGAAACAAATCACTTCCTTAATAACAAGCCTATTTTAACATAAAAAGATTTAGAATTAAGTACAGAATCATTTAAGAGATTCAAGACCACAATACCAATATTTTGTGTTAAGGGATTGCGCATGTTTAGTATTTTAAGTATTTGTAATTTTCAAAATTATTTTGTCTATCCTTGTAAGCCTAATTTATAAATGTGCAATTGAGTAACAAATCTAGGCTTATGATTTTATTTTATTTTCACTAAGTTTTACACAATATTGGAATATGTAAGAAAACTTAAGTTGCACCAAATTTATAAGTTTAATAAATTAATGTATGTTACTACATTAGGTTAATAAATAAGATTTGTAAGAATAACTTAAGAACCTGGGAATTAATTAACTTCCGTTAATTTAAGTACTTACGGAGGCTATTAAAAATATTTAACTCATAAATACAATTTAACACATTAACTGCCATGAGAGTTGTATTTAACTCACTCTAGTTTTGACCCCAGGACCATGTGAAGCATATATAAAATCTTATTTGTTGAAGTTCACATTGTTATAATTAATATTGACAATTTAATTCTAAAAATGTGGATTAAATGAATAGAAGTCAATAATTTTTTTCTATTTATGTTTACGTTTAAATTACACTCGAAGTTTTTATTCTATTTTTGTAATAATAAAACACTCAGGCCCCATAGAAAAGATTCTGGGTTTTCTGCATGGCAGCCAATGTGTTAAAATGTTTAAAGGAAAATCTAATTGCTTAAGTTTAAGACTGCACCCAAACATTAAAGACTCCTTAAAATTTGGCGTTAACATGTACCCTGTAATACGTGGGAACTAATCGATGGACACACATGGGCACAGAGAGATATGATGGTCACTGGAAATCAAGAAGGGGGGGCGATGGAGTGAAGGGGTAAAAACCTACCTATCGGGTACAATGAACACTATTTGGGTGATGAACACACCCAAAACCCTGACTTAAGCACTATACTAGGCATTCATGCACCAAAAACATTTGTACCCCCTTAATAGTTGGGAATTTTTAAAAAAATGGGCATTAAAAATTGCTAGACTTAAGAATAGGATAAAATATTCATAAATTGAACTTAAAAGTATAATAAAGAACTAAGTTCTTAAATTTTTACTGATTTAGTCCAGAAATCCAATCACTCTCTCCACTGCACATCTCTCGAAAGTGCCCCTCCAAGCTTAAAGCAAAAATTCCCCTTCATTACCATTTATTTAGGGAAACTCTTTTATATTATTTCATGCCTGTCCTCTCTTCTATCAATTTCTCTGGCATTCACATGAGACAGAATATAGAATTTCTGGATATATTATTCATGTGTATTAACTTTTCCTTCGTACTTTTTAAAAAAATACTTTTGTAGAGACGGGGTCTTGCTATTGCCCGGGCTGTTCTCAAACTCCTGGCCTCAACAGATGCTCCTGCCTCTGCCTCCCAAAGTGCTAGGATTGCAGGCATGAGCCATCATACCTGGACTTCCGTAATTTTTATCTATTGTTTTCTTGTATTTTAGAAGAATTCATTGTTCTCCTAGCACCTAGTGACTCCTACTTCACCCTATTAATCCACATCCAAGATATAATCAATACAGCCTTGATTAACGAGCTCCTATAGTGAAGAAATGACAAGAAAGGGTATACCAGTGTGGTCATGGCCTCGCCTCCCATTTCAGCAATGTGCTGGGAATTTGTGCAATCAGAGATCGCAGTTTCCCAGGCAAAGGAGATTGGAGATTGTAGAAATCACTGAGGAGCTGGTATCACAGCAACACCCACCGTTGATATTGCATAATAATCAGCCCCCACCCCTCATGTTCCCATGTACGTGATCACAGAGCCTTTCAATCCACAGGCTTTGTATGTTTGTAAAATGTCCCTCAGTCCTGCCTACACTGACAACTGCACTAGAAATCATGCACTGACTTATTTAAAGGGTTATTCCATTTTGGGTGTGACAAATGAAGCATGGGGTACTCACAAAGAAAGCTTGGCAAAGTTCAAGAATTGAGACCCCATGTTTTTGGAAGACTTGAGACAAAATCAAATATAAAGAAGGGAGTAAGGCCGGGCGCGGTGGCTCACGCCTGTAATCCTAGCACTCTGGGAGGCTGAGGCGGGCGAATTGTTTGAGCTCAGGAGTTCGAGACCAGCCTGAGCAAGAGCGAGACCCCGTCTCTACTAAAATTAGAAAGAAATTAATCAGACAACTAAAAATATATAGAAAAAATTAGCCGGGCATGGTGGTGCATGCCTGTAGTCCCAGCTGCTCAGGAGACTGAGGCAGGAGGATCGCTGGAGCCCAGGAGTTTGAGGTTGCTGTGAGCTAGGCTGACGCCACAGCACTCTAGCCCGGGCAACAGAGTGAGACTCTGTCTCAAAAAAAAAACAAAAAAAAAAAGAAAGGAGTAAACACCCATCCCCATTCCTTCTTTATATTTTTAAATTTTATTTTAGAGTACTATGAGGGTACAAATGTTATGGTTTCATAAATTGCTTCAGTACAGTTTGAGTCAAAGTTATAAGTATGCCCATTACCCGGATTGTGTGCACTGTACCTGTGAGGTGTGAATTTACTCATTCCCTCCTCCCCTTCCCACATGCTAGACGTACAGTGAGTTTTATTTTGATATGTGCACATAAATGTTGCTTGATTAGTTGCAATTTAATGGTAAGTACACATGCTGTTTGTTTGATTCTTGTGATACTTCTTTAATAAAAGTTTCTCCTTCAGAGCTAAAGGCTTTGGACACATGTAAACACTAATTTAATGAGAGAAAGGGATGGGTGGTGGGGCTATTTTCCCAAGGGGGTCAGAGAAGCACCTCTAGGAAAGAACCACCCTAAGAAAAGTGGCCTTACCCCACCCCGCCCTTCATTATTCTCCTTCCCAGCTTTGGTTTTCTTCATATCACCTATTACTGCCTCAAATTATAGAAGTTACTTGTTGACTTTGTTACTGTGTTTCTCCTGTGGGAATGTAAGTTTGATGAGGACAAACTTTGGCTTGGGTAACACCGTATTCCCAGTTTATTGCACGCTGCTTGGCACATGGTAACTTCTGAATCAACATTCATTAAATGAAACAGTCCATTGGTTCCCACAGATTGATAAGCGTAGCCTGGAACTGATTTTCCTCATCCCATGTTCTAGACTTGAAAACTTTGTGTATTTTTGTTATAAAATATATTTCATGGTTTCAGACAATTTACTGAGATACAGTTCTTTATAAATCGAAATACTTACAAATTCAATTTAGTGCCTTTAGACTTCCCAGCACAATGTAAAGAAAATACAAGACTCTCCCATTTTGGCTCAAGTTCACAATTTGCTAATTTTCATGTCTTTCCACAAAAATGGTAGTCATCAAACATAAATCCACTAACATAACTATAAACTTACAATAATGATATTCAAATTTATTGCTCATTTCAGGAATTCGAGGCAGTTAGCCCCAGACTGTGGACTTAGACCTGACCCAAATGGTCCTCCTCTGAGAACTCACCAGGTTGCATCTCACTTGTATAAGCAGAGACTAGAAGAGTGGACACTTCTTCTCTCTCATAACAGTGTAGAATATTTATACTTATCAGTTTTCAAAACTCCAGGCTTAGTCCGGTTCATGCTAATTATCTGCTGCTCAGAGTCCCTGCTCAGGCCTACATACCAGGAATGCCAGTGTCAAGTAACTGTAGCGGACCACTTGCTCACACCTTTGACCCAAACTTGCCAAACTCATATAATCTTGCAGGTGTAGAAAAGAGCCCTGAGAAATAGGACACACATGGGATGGGATGCCATGATGCCCTGAGGACTGTGGCATGTGGGCATTTTCATATGCCAGAAATGTTCCAAAGTTAATTGCATTATTCAAGATAAACCTTTAGGCACGCACATCTGCTCTTTTCATATTTATGTGACAAGATCAATCTGTCTAGTTCTGGAGCCTGAAGAATCCATTCACGTGACTCTTCAGTGTCACTGTGACATACATCAGCCTGGGCAGTCTTCTGGGCTTGTCAGTGCTTCTGGAATGCCAGGGAGCCTCCAGGATTTAGCTGTCCATGTCTCAGCTCCAGCTGCCCATGAGGCTGCCTCCTTTCCTCCATCCCTCAAAGATTCTTGCAGTCCTCCTTCCCTTTCTGTCGCAGCAGAGACTGGCCTTTCTGACTGGCATTGTACGACATTAGCTGTCCACGTGCTTCCATTTCTAGATTCATATAACATGACAGGCAAAAGGGACCCATGATTCATTCAATTCAATTCCTTTACTTTAGAGAGAAAGACATGGTGATTACTACAGACCTAAGGCTGGTTAATGGTGGAGCCAGAATTAGAAACAAGAGTTCTTAACTCTACACTAGGTGCTGCCTAGCCCATGGACTAGGTAAGGTTCCTAACTTCTTACCCATGTACTCCATAAAAGGCTTTTCCTCATTTTACCCCTTGAACTGTTTTAACAGAGTGGATGCCATGGTGGCCCTGTTATGGTGTGTGATGACTTTTTACTCTTACAGGTAACACTACAACTCTCCTTTCCAGGTCTCGAATGGCTTTGCAATCACGTGTCCTGGGGATCATCCTTTTATCTTCTCTGAAAGACCACACACCTTAGGAGGACTCTGCTGGCCTCCTTTTCCCAGGGAGAACTCAGGTGCTACAGAGAGAAATATCTCACAAAAAGGATTTTCTGTGTCTGCAGCTTCTTCTGCATGATGTAAGGGTGGGGCGTAGTTAAATAACAAAAACAAAGACTAGAGGCGTCTGCACCAAGTTGCATGTATTCCTTTATTTCTCATTGTAGCAACAAGACAAACAAGTGTAACTCCATGTTCAACAAGTTACAGATGGTCACAAGCCCCTAAACCTTGAGCTTATCTATAAGGCAAATAAAACAAATTTTTTTTATACTGTGGGCATGAAACTGTAGATGACCTGGAAAAAGTCCCTCTAGCCCCTGAATAGTATGTTGTGTATGATGTGCAAAATGAACTTATCACCCAACATATGTTCAGAGCTAAAAATAAAACATTTAAATTCAAATACTTCGACAAAATTGGAAATACAAACAGTACACTGAGAGACATCCTTAGCCAGCTCTCCAAACAAAAGGTCAAGAAACAAAACCATGAACAGCAATCCAAAAAAGAAAAGGTTTATCTAGAAAGACTGGATGTCCGTCCAAATCACATCTCTTCTTCTGATTCTTGTTCTCGCTCAACATTTTTTAGGAGTCCAACTTCTGAGGGGCAGAGCCTCTTAAGTTTAGACTTAACCAACCTGAGGAGAAAGAAAGGCATCCCTAGTTAGATGGTGTTTGAAATAGGGGCCAGAGCAATACATCTGTGATACAACAAACTCCAGATTATTCAGATTGTTTGGGCAAATGAGGGGGCATCTCAAAAAGGAAAATCACTTTTATTTGCCTTTGGAGCCACCTGAAATTTTTGTGGATGAAAGCAGGGTATAAGTAAACAGATGCACTGTGGCTTTTGCATACATTGCATGATTGTTTAATTAGGCATCAGAAGATAACTTTAATCATTTCTAAAACAAAATCAAGTCCAGATGAAACCAAGCTGAGTCGATCTTCTCCATCAAAGCCACACCTGGCTGTGTATTGCCAAAGTGCCCTTTCCTGTAGAGGAAGTGCATGAAGTCCTCCCCTTCCCTAGGGTTGGCAGCCCAAGTCAAGCCCCATGTCAAGTCTGGGCTAAACTTCAGCCCCCTACTAGCCTCTTCAGAAGGTGCTTTTGTACAGAGCACAGGATGTTCCACTGCATGTGATTGGCCCTGTCCATGATAAATTAAGAAGTGCAAAGAGGTGACCTCCATTCTTGTGACTGTTTTCATACCTTAAAAGAATGTGTAGGTTGGAGGGAAGCAGCAATTATAATTTTTGAAATTGGAAGGTGTGAAGCTTCTTAGCAGAAGCTCCGCAAGTGCTCCACTTCTCTGATGTGAGAAAAAGAGTATGTCATAAGAACTAGGCAAAGATTTTCCTATGTATGATTATTACAAAGACATTATACTGTGATCATGTCAAGAAAACATAGTTAACTTCCAGAAATACATAGGAATCTGCAAACAAACTTGATAAACCAAATCACCAATATCACACTCCTTTTATGAAAAACTTCACTATCCCACCTGCATCTTTACCCTTATTTTCTAACATCCTTCTTCTTCTGATGAAAGACTAGTCTGTCACGATCAATATGTAATGCCTTTGCTTGTGCTCTGGATCTTACTAGAATATAAGCTTCAAAAGAGCAGGGATCTCATCTTATTTACTGTTTATGACTCTTGTGGAAAATAAAACAAAGACATGGCTGCTTATTACAAATTAATTGTTAACATAGACCCTAGTGATCACTCCTCCTCTTTCTCATTTCTCCTCTCTGGGTTGTATGTGCTGTTGCTTCAAGTCACCAGGCTGGCACATGTTCAGACACCTTAACCAGGCTCTATCTGCCGCCTGTAGCTACAGGTGTGTACACATGCAGAAATGGCCACCTGGGGCAGATTGACCGATGAGGTAAAAAAGAGGATGTGTGAATAATTGCCAGTTACTGGAATGGCACAAATCCAGGAAACTAGTGTCGGAGTATGCCTATGCTTTTCCTCCCATATGTTCTCTTCAACTAATATGAGAAAGTGCATAACTGAGATAATAGGTGTACTTCCACAAAACTATCTCATGCCTGAAATTTAGGCATCCCTATTTCATTCTTCAAAATTATTCACATGAATTGTTGCTTGGAAAACTAACCTGCAATTGGGTAATATTTCCCTACCTATAGAGAAAGGTTTTTGAAATAGTTATGTGCAACAGTGGGGTTTACATGAGAGATACAGTAAAACATGCAATAAGATTTCCAAACAATTCTCACCTATGACCTATCATAATCAAGCTGCAGGCATGGAATTGGATGAGGCAATCCTAAACCGTTGTTCTGGAAGGTTGGGAAGTACAGCTTAACTTTTCAGAGTTCCTTAACCCAGTTGTGATTCCAGGGTGATCTCTGTGCTATGTCAAACAAATTCTGATACACTTTTGGATAAGTTGCAAACCACTCTGCAGTGAAATCTTGACCAACAGATTCTTCAAGGTTCCTTATGATTACAGGACTGGATTAGCCGGCCATGTGACCTCATCAAAAGGCAATGATGAAGCTCCATGATATTTTTAGGCTTTTGCTCAAGTTTATATTAAAATGTGTCAGAAAAATTGAACTGTTGGTCTTATCTTTCCAAGAGCAATATGAGAGCAAAACGGAAAAGCATATAAAACATGATTTCCAAACAAATGAAGCCTATATTGACTTAGGCTACATAGTTCTATTAAAATAGCAAACAAGGGTTTATTGAGAATGTACAATATATTTGGCACTGTTCCAAAAGGTGTGGGACATATGAAAGGGTCTTTTTCTCAAGGAGACAGAATCTAGCCAGCAGATAAGACTAAGACACATGAGCTAATAGCAAACATGACGAAAGAGATCACAATTGTTAAAATGTATGGTGGAGACTAAGTACTGTAAAACTCTCAAAGGGAGATGAGCAAGAGCTACAGGAATCACAGAAGGTTTCACTGAATTGTGCATTTAATGTTGATATGGCATGTAGAGGGAACTGCATGGTCAAAAAGATTAGAGTAACAGATGGGGGTGGGGAGGATGAAAAGTAAAAATGGAGCTTCCAGGATCTAGAGAACTATAAGTGGATAAGAGGTTCATTAGGGGTCGGAAGGTTTTTGAAACAGGAAGAGACAGTACTCTTTTTTGGGCCCTGGAGGGGAGCTGACATGAAGGAGAGCATTTCCTCGAATGCTGGCACTGTTCTCAGAGGCTGTGCAACCCCTAAGGAGATGATGCTGAGATGTCAACCTAGAATAACAGGGAAAGAAGCCAAGTTTCACACAATGGCAGAGCCAGCCTTGACAATGAGCTCATGTGCATGCTTTCAGGGAATGGAATGGGACTGATAGAAATCAGTCAGTAAGAAGGTAGAATGTCCTAGCACCCAAAGCACTTGGACCTCTACAAGAAAGCAACTACAAATCAAAGTGGGCTGACCCGAGGCCAAACAGACAAGGAAGCAGTTTCTTCAGTCAGAGCCTCAGCACCAGAGTTGCTTTAGCAGGTAAGCATAAAGAAGCACAGGCAGGAGGGGTGACCTGAGGCCCATGTCTAGAGAGCAGAGTGGAAAGTTGGTGCCCACAGAGGCTAAGATCCCACAGGCCTAGAAGCAGCTACTGCATTTCAGGAATCTAATGAACGTGCTGGTGGGTAGTAACCAATATGGTAGCCGGTATTCATGTATGGATATTTAAATTCATTAAAATTAATGTAGCACCAGCCACATTAATTGCTCAATAGCTAGTGGCTACCATATTGAACGCTGTAGATAGAGAACATGCAGGCATAGAAGATATTGATCAGCACTGAAGTCTGAAGGATTAGGCGCTAGAGCCTTTCTGCCTAGTAACTGGGATCAGCCAAGCCCATTGTGGTTTAGCATTAACCACCTTAGAGAGAGGAACTGTGACCACCCCTTTCTATTCCTGCTCATTCTTCAAACTGCAGCTTCATTTTCAGCTGTGGGGACACCTCCCCTGAGCTCCAATAGTGCCTTTATTCTTCTACTATTTCCATTTATTACACTATATTTTGATTGTCTGTCTCTCTAATTTAGTCCTAATTATATGTCTAAAAATTCCTCATGCTCAGGGTCTATACTTCATTCATTTTTTTGATACCAAAAATGAAGGAGAAGGAAGAGGAAGAGGAGAATAACAACAAGAGCAACAAGAACAACAAGGAGACAATAACATTTATTAAGATCTCATTATGTCCTAAGCAGTTTAAGTACATGATCTCCTTTATGTATTATCATTATCTGCACTAGTGAAAAACAAAACTGAAATTTAATGTGGTTAACTAAATGGTCCAAAGTCATTCAGCTGATAGACAGTGGAGCTAGGAATATGTGTTCTTATCGATCTATTATACTGCTCCTCACCCACTCATGAAACATTATATTGGGGTCCTTGTAAAAAAATGTATTATTCAACTGAATGTTACTTTTTTTTTTTTTTGCAATTTTTTTTTTTTATTTCAGCAAGTTATGGGTGTATAGATGTCTAGGTTACGTGTGTTGCCCTTGGTTTCCCGCCCCCCCGAAGTCCGTGTTTCAAATATGTCCATCCTTCGGGTAGTGCGCATTGCACTCCTTGTGTATACAAATACCCGTCTCCTCCTCCCTCCTCCCCGCTCCTCCCGCCGCCCTCCCCATGGTACAGATGTTTAGGTTACGTGTGTTGCCCTTGGTTCCCCACCCCCGTGAATGTTACTTTTAAACACATTAGAGTCAATGCCAAATTAATCAGGCACTCAAATTCAGTGAGACACATGCATGTTGGTCAAAAACTGACTCCAAGCTTAAGAAGTGCTATAATTGCAGGATGCACATCTGGGTAACTAGAGGCCTCACTGCAGGTGGTGGGTGGGGAGACCATTCAGAAGAGTAAGTAGCATATACAAAGACAGAGAGACATAGAAGAGTGCACTGACAAGAAATGCATGGGTCTAAAGAACAGCATAGATACTGTTGAGCTATTCCAAGGTTATAAAAGCATTTATTCCTTTTACTGGAAATTTCTGTGTTTACAGATAATTTTCTGTTATGCTACCCTATCTGGTGGGATGGTGAGGAATGAAATCCCCACTTGAATTTTAAATTCAATGTTATTGAGCCTTGATGATCATATACCAAGAAAGAGAATGTCCATGAACAGAAATCACTAACTTACCAGGTAACAAAAGCATAATGTGCTCCAATGATGATAAAGCTTACTACATAATGCCAACAAAAGCATATGGTGAGAAACATAACGTTGTCTTGATCCATCAGATTCCATGCAGGAACTCCATTGAGGGTAAACAGGACACAATCAATCTATAATTTAAAACAAAAAGCACATATTAAAATAACCAATCACATTCTCAAAAATGATACCTTTCAAAAATGCTTCATTCCAAGAAGAAAATAACTAAGATAACTCTCATTATCCAAGAAGTAACAGATAAAGCATCAGGTTTTGTTGCCTGTTTTATTAATAAAGACAGTATCTACTATGTCATGTTTTGAAAATAATTTTTAAAGGACATTTAATAATAAATTTACAAATATAAACAGTGATCATCTCTGAGAATGGATGGACTTTTAAAGAATGTTGTAGGTGTCTACATGTGCAGTTTCACTCTGTTATTTCAAATTTAGAGAACAAAAAGGTTTTTAGAATAAATAAATGCCCACAATTAACATTATGTTCAATAGTGAAAGACTGTAAGCTTTTCCCCCAAGATAAAGAACAAGACATGGATGTCTACTTTCACCACTTCTATTTGATATTCTATTGGAAATTTTAGCAATAGCAATTAAG
>NW_012149730.1:4508441-4511964 GCF_000956105.1 Propithecus coquereli | reverse complement strand
GATGATCAATGTCATTAGCCATTAGGGAAATGCAAATCAAAACTGCAATGATATCACTTTGTATCCTCCAGAATATCAATAATAACAAAAAAAAATGGCATATGGTGGCAAGGATATGGAGAAATTGAAATCCTTGTACATTGGTAACGGGGTAAAGTGGTGCAACCACTGTTTCCCACATTGGAAAACAATTTGGCGATTCCTCAGAAAGTTAAATGTAGAATTACCATATGACCTGCTAATTCCACTCCTAGATATACACCCAAAAGAATTGAAAATAGGCATTCAAACAAAAATTGGTACACAAAAGTTTATAGCAACACTATTCTTAACAGCCAAAAGAAGAAAATAACCCAAATATCCATCAGCAGATGATAGATAAGCAAAATATGGTATATATATATCTGAACAAAGGAATATTATTCAACCATGAAAAGGAATGAAGTCCCAGTTGCATCCTACAACATGTATGAAACCTCAAAATATACAAGTGAGAGAAGCCAGACACAAAAGTTCACATATGGTATGACTCTGTTTACATTAAGTATTCAGAATAAATAAATATTCAGAGATGGAAAACAGATTGGTGATTGCCAGGGGCTGGGAAGACAAAAGGAGAGTGACTGCTTGATGAGTCCAGGGTTTCCTTTGGGGTGATGAAAATGTTTTGGAACTAGATAGAGGTGTTGGGTGCACAACACCGTGAATATGTTAAATTATCACCAAATTGTTTGCTTTAAAATGGTTACTTTTATGTTATGTAAATGTTATCCCAATAAAAAATAATTAAAAGTAGACAGATAGATAGATAATTGTATTGATTTCAGGTCTCTAGAACTAAATGAGATTCAAAACCAATATTTTATTGTGGATAATTGTGCAAATGTCTACCGTATATTGGTTGACTATGGCAGTTATGGTGCTTAGGAGTTTACAAAGGCCCTTCAGAGATGTATTGTTACCCTCATCTTAATGTATTATTATCCTCATTATACAGATAATAAAATTGGGTGGTTTAGTGACTTGTCCATGATGACACATCTAATGAATGAAATCTTATAGGAAATAAAGCACTTAGTCTATAATATTGAGTGAAACATTAATTCCATTCTGTTTGAAATTTCAAATAATCTGAATAAATCAGGGAAAACTAAGATTTGTGCCTTAATCATGTGTTCCCATGTCTGGATTCCCTTTCTTTGGAAAGAGAATTACCATTTGTACCATCTGACAAACGTACCACCACGTGCCAGGCACTTTATCCTCACTCATGCACATAAACTTCACAATAATCCTTAGTCCTCAAAACAATCTAAAGAAGACATCATTATCCCTGTATTTCAGAGGGGAAGACTGGAACTCAGAGATTTCAGTAACTTCCCCAATATTACAAAATGTCAGGATGAATAAAGTAGGATTCTAAACCAGGAGTGTCTGGCTCCAAAAACTTTTTGTTTTTTCTTCTACTCCACAGTCTCTTTCACCATAGAGCCTTTCCATGTGGGGCAATGTGAAGGACGGTGTCCTAGATAACAAGGCCAGTTTACATTATCTCAGCAGCTCTGATATGGTTTGAACAACCTGTTACTGAGATAGAAGTTGTTCCCATGAAGACATGGTACTATGTTACCCTCAACACACACATTACAGACTGGCAGCCCCTGAGCCACATCTGATTATCTGACCTGCACATTTTTAAGAATAATTTGAATTAGTTCACAATACTTTAAAAAGTTATGGAACATCACACAAAAGTTTGCATTCTTGGCTTTTTTTGTAAAAATAGAATTATCTGGCAAGATTAGGCGTGTATTCCCTATTCCCTGGTGGCAAACATGAGTGGAAGCATGCTCTCTACATTGATTCTCCATTCACGTTACCTTTCTGACCAAGTAGAGCAATGTAGACCAAGGTTTTCTACCTTTGTGCTGGCCCTGTGCATTTTATTCATCAACCAATGTCCAAATCATAACTTTTCCTAAAATATCATATAAGTTGAAATTAATATGGGGTACATTATAATAAATTCTTCCTGACTTTCTGTACTTCCCGAGAGACAGAATGCATTTGTTGTCTATTTTAGAGATAGGAAAAGTAAATAACACATGGCCCTGCCCCTCCATTTCCAAACAGTTGCAAAGATGTTTGTATAACTGCTGTTTTGCGTCACCCACCAAGGGCTGGGGCCTCTGCCTTAGAACAGGGCTACATTCTAAAGGGATGACAAGTCAACACCTCTGGCAGAAGACACATCTGTCATTAAGTTAAAGAGTCTGCTCAGAACTGCAGGTAGAGAATGCCACTCAGCTGGTTTGCCTGCTGCTTTGGATATGTAAGTGTTTTACAATAAGTCTTTTGTATACTGGTAAGAAAGCTCACTGTGGGGCCAACTTGTCAGAGCCTAGGTCCCTGAAGCCCCAGAAGGAAGCAAAAATTTCCAGGTCTTCTGTGCTCACTGTTTGGAATAACAAGAAGGAAACTCAAGTCGCATAGTCAACGCCCAGTTCAAGGACTTAGCTGTTTCAGCTGCAGTGTCAGGAACATAAGATTGTTCTTCTCACGTTCCTCCTCTCACAGCAAATTCATGGAAGTTGACAGAGAAATTCTGTGTCAAGAAAGGGCCCTTCAAATTGGGGTTGAGTGTAAAAAACTATGGACAGCTCCCTCGTTCCCATCTATCAGTCCTGCCATGTTCCTCCAATGCCATCCACACTATCCATCCACCTCTGCTTGGGAAGTGAGGTGCTCCAGCTGCCAGAGGTAGGGGTTAGCAGTTGTAGGGGGGTAAACTGGGCCCTCCCACATGTTGTACTCCTAACTCTCAGTGCCTCTGAATGTGACCTTATTTGGAAATAGGGTCTTTGCAGGTGTGATCAAGTGAAGGTGAAGTACTACTGGATTAGAGCTGGCTTTAAACCCAATGAGTAGGGTCCCTCTAGGAAGGCCATGTGAACACAAAGGAGCACAAAGACACACAGGGAGAACATCATGTGATAGCAGAGGCTGAGACTGGACTTAGCTGCCACAGCAGGAATGCCCGGGATTGCCGGCAACCATCTAGGAGAACAGCGTGGGACAGATTCTCCCTCTGGACCCCTGAGAAGAAGCCAACCCTGCCAACACCTTGATTTTAGATTTCTGGCCTTCAGAAGAGTAAGAGAATAAATTTCTGTCATTTAAGTCATCCAATTTGTGGAAATTTGTTATGACAGCCCAGGAAACTAATATAATGGTCAAGACCAAAATTAACAAAAGAATATCAGTCACCCTAAACCTCCAGCCTAGGCATATCCCACTGCCTTCTGATTTCAAGATTGTTCTTTTTAAGCACCAGAGGAGGGAAGAAAAGCTTCATCTTTCTATGCTGCATCCCTTTTAATGAAAGGATTTGTTCTGTAAAATTTGCATTCAGTCAAAAGGCTGCAGGCTCCCCACCCATCTTTCAAATCCCAACTTGACTTCACCTTTTCCTGGAAGCTTTCTTTGCCCTTTTCCTCTGGATTAAGCAACCAGCTCCTCAGGG
>NW_012149730.1:4502702-4504814 GCF_000956105.1 Propithecus coquereli | reverse complement strand
GTGTATATCTGAAACCCATGACCGCAAGAGCCCGATTGTTGAATCCCCACAGTGGGGCTATTTTGCACCAAAGAGACAGCACGCACCCCTAAGAGTGTCTAGTGACCAAGGAGGCCGCTCTTCAAGCTGAGACACGTGATCACCGCTCTGCTCTGACTTGGTAGCCAGAGCTGCCGGCCAAAAGGACAGACTCCACAATGGGAAGGGCCGAGTAGAGAGTGAAGGAGGCTGTTTTCCCAGGGGGGTCCTGTAGCCTCATTTTCCCTGTGACTTGGTAATCAGCGCCTCCTCCCAAAGAATTAGTTCCCCACCCTTGGTAGTGCAGAGGAACAAGGGAAGCTATTCTCTGGACTGTGACACTGTAGAGGTGGTGGATGATCCTTGACTAAGATCTGACCACTGATATTGTGTACCAAAGGGACTGACCCCACATCCGCCAGGGTGGAATAGCAGGACAGGCTGCTTTCTGGTCTAGGTCCCTCAGGGGCCTTAGGCAGGTCTTCTCTAGCAGCCCTGAAGTGTGTACTTCTTACCAGCTAGACAACCCTGCCCTTGAAGAGGTGGAATAATAAGGGTCGCCACTTCCTGAGCTGAGATGCCAGGTAATCCCAGGAAGTGCCCTTCCCCCAGTCTGGGGGGTTATCTACCCCTCTGGCAGGTGAAAACCCACCCTCAGAGGAGGAAAGAAATGAGAGAAGATGTTTTTCAGGCCGGCCTTGTGACAGCCAACGCCCCTCCCACAGCCCTCCAGGACAGAGCCCGCCCCTGAAGGTAAGGAAAAAGGAGAAAAAATACTTTCCAGATAGGTCTAGCCTGAATCTGTATGACCTTGGATCTAAACAAAAAGGGACAGTTTGTTGACGTGATACAGCTGATCGGTTTTGAACACCTGACAAGAACATAACACAAAAGCTTGCACTTGGTGCCCAGGCTGTTGTAATCTTAGGGGCTAGTGGTCTGGGAAGGAAAATCTCGACCAGAGTCCTTAACAATTGCACCAATTGACACACCCCCTAGGAATTCCTCCACAAGAGTGCCTAATGAGCCCTGAATAACATATTAGCAGCTCTCTCATAGCTACAGATCAAGCAATTTCTGAAGTATACTGTCTCAGGCATGCTGATTCCTGCTGCTCTTCTCACCACATCTTAAGTGGTAACAAGGCTCAAGTAGCCCTTGGGAGTGGCAAAACATTTCCCAAAGACTCAGGCTTTTGAATGTCCCATTTGGGATTTTAGAGCTCAATTCGAAGGTTCTGGAATACCTTGGCAACTGACTCCTCCATGCAAAATTCAAGCAACAAAAGAGAGAGCAACCTCATAACTAAATCCAGCGCCTTCCACCTCAACGAAGTAGACAATAGAGGAGTCACACACAAAAAAGTGACCCAACTCCTGGAAAGCTAAGCAAGGAAAAGAAACTCACTAATCTCTGTAAGCAGAAGGAGCATACAACAGGCCAGAGATAACCCAACAGGCCAAAACCCCACCAAGACAGCACAAGACCAGGGCACATCTCTTCAGCTCTGCCAAGGAACATCCCTTTGGAGCCCCAAAATTAAGTTCGTAAACCAGTCATAGCACCTCCAGTACTTGACAAAGTAGCCTGATGAGAAATAATCATCGAAAGAACACAGGAAACATGAAAGATCAGAGAGAAAGGTCACCTCCAAAGAAAATATTCTATTCCCATCAACAGATACCAACGTACATGATACGATTAAACTGACAGAGGAAAAATTCCGATTATGGATTGTAAGGAAACTGAATGGAACAGAAGAGAAAATAGAATCCCAACATAAAGAAATCACAAGAACAATCTAGGAAATGAATGAAAAATTCTCCAAAGAAATTGAAATACTAAGGAAAAACCAAACAGAAATTTTGTCAATGAAGGAGGAATTCAGGGAACTTCAAAACACAATGGAAAGCTTCAAGAACAGAACAGATCATGTAGAGGAAAGAATATCAGAGCTTGAAGATAATGTCTACGTGCTGAACAAATCAGACGAAGAAAAAGAACTCAGAAGCAAGAGACAAGACCAAAACTTTCAAGAAATGTGGGATTATGTAAAGAAACAGAACCTTAGGATCATCGGTCTTCCAGAGAGAG
>NW_012149730.1:4500902-4502652 GCF_000956105.1 Propithecus coquereli | reverse complement strand
CGCCTTAAGGAATTCAGTCCACTCATGAATCATAAGGGTGGACTTTGACAGCTATGACAAGATCCTCTGAGAAGGTGCCAAGAAATAGAAACTAATGGCATTTTTCATCCACTGGATAGATGCCACCTTCATCTTAATCCTTTTCATTTGTATAAAGAGAAAAGGATATTCATTGAAAATACAGCAACACCCTGAGATAACAAGAATCAGGCTATTATTAGTTGGTACCCATCTTTTATCTAGCCCTTGTTCCCAAACAGGAATGGGTAACAGTTTTATTTTCAGATGTCACAAGCAACCTCAGTAGGGCATGACTCCCTTCTGATTAATTTGGGCCTTTTTTAATTTCATGATCTATTTCTTATACCTGCAATAAATGGCAACAAATCATTAAACACTTCTTTTCTTTTTCCCTTCTACAGGAACTGGGAATTGAACTAAAAATATTCTTTTAATGAACCTCTCAAAATTATGACCTCATATTTTTATGTGGCTGAATTTTTTGGACCCTACTTATCACAGAATGGCAGGGTTTTGCTATATTGATATGAAAAGGGCTAGTTAGTAGATGTGACTGGTTGCCTCACTTCAGGATATTCATGCTTCATTAACTGAGTTCAGTTCTCACTTGTTAAAAGTGGAAGGAGGAGGGGTCGGGAAAATGGCAGATTAAGGGTAACCTCCTGGCTCTCTGCTCCCAGAGTGGGAGGTGAAGAACACGGACACCCACACGCGAGTGAGGCGCTCCCCTACAGGATCAGCTTCATGAATCTACAGAGAAGCAGCGAGGGACAAGGAGTGCTGTGGGGAAAAAAAGGTGAATTGGAGAAGTACCAGCAAAAACCGGAGAGTGCAGGTCAAACAGTTAGGAGTGCAGCACCGGACGGCCGCGCCCGGCGGCAGGCTGGCCCAGGCAGTGAGATCTGACTCACAGGAAGCCTACTCTTCCTTTACCAAACCCCACTCCCACGCAGGCAGGGAAGTGCCAGAAGTCAGTGCAAAGCGGTAGCACAGACTGACAAGCGGTGGGGAGCTGAGACAGGAGCGGGGTCCATTTTGAACGCGCCGGAGCATGACGCTGGGTCGGCATCAGAGGGGAGGGACTGGCCCCAGTGGGCGCTTCCCAGATCAGAGACTGCCCATGCCCACAGGGAAGAGTTTGGAGGCAGCTTCTTGCCACAGGAGACCGCCAGGACTAGATGGGTGAAGGGGAACTCCAGAAAAGAGGCTCTGCCCGTGGAAATCGCTGAAAGTTCGGCGGGCGCTGGGAGGGACACAGCACAGAGTCCTCCCGCAGATCTGTCCAGAGTCGCAGTGTGTTGAGGGGGCGGCGGGCTTGGCAGGCGGCTCTGGGAGGCAGCTCCCAGAGACGACAATGGCGGACCCTGGCTCCGGATGCCCTCCCGGTGCAGTCGGCTCCAGCGCTGACTAGCAGTGGGTGGGCAGCCGCCATTCGGGGAGCCCAAAGCCTGCGACTGCTGGGGCTTGTTGCCCGGGCAATGGCCTGAGTCATAGCCGCTGCCTCTGTGGCAGAGCTGGTCACGCCCTACGAGTAGCGCGTGCAGGCACCTTTTCTCCTTAATCTAGGGACAGTCTGTCCCAGCCGTGGACTCAAGCCCCGCCTCCAAAAGGGCGGAAAAGGGAGAAAGACTGATATTTCTGCCAAATTTCCAGGCGGTCTCCGGCGGCCCCGTTCCATTCAGTCGCCAGCGCTGTCCGCAAAGGTGACGGGGAACTGATGGTGATCTAA
>NW_012149730.1:4496067-4497410 GCF_000956105.1 Propithecus coquereli | reverse complement strand
GAAACTTTCTCCAGAATTGACCACATACTAGGCCACATGTCAGACCTCAACAAATTCAGAAAAATAGAAATTATACTGTGTACTTTCTCAGACCATAGTGCTTTAAAATTGCAGTTCAATTCCAACAGAAATACTTGCAACCTCACAAAGTCATGGAAATTAAACAATCTATTGTTGACTAACTCCTGGGTCAAGGAGGAAGGGGGGTCACAGAGTGAAATCAAGAACTTCTTTGAACTAAATGGTAACGGAGAAACAAGCTATCAAAACCTGTGGGATACAGCAAAAGCATTCCGGAGAGTAAAATTAATAGCAATAAATGCTCATATCCAAAAAACAGAAAATTCAGAAATTGACAACCTAATAAATAGAATCAAGGACTTGGAAAAGGAAGAGCAAACCAATCCCAATCCAAATAGAAGAAAAGAAATAACTAAGATCAAAGCACAATTAAATGAAATTAAGAACAAGAGAATTATATGGAAAATTAACAAAACCAAAAGATGGTTTTTTGAAAAGATAAACAAAATTGACACCCCTCTTGCCAGATTGACTAAAATCCAAAGGGAAAGGTCTCTAATAAACTCAATCAAAAATGAAAAAGGAGAGGTCACAACAGATGCCACGAAAATACAAAACATTATTTTTGATTACTACAAAAACCTGTATGCCCAAAAACTATATAACGAGGAGGAAATGGACACATTCCTGGAAACATACAACCTCCCTAAGTTCACCCAAGTGGTAACAGAATATCTGAATAGACCAATATCAAGCTCAGAAATTGGAGCAACAATCAAAAACCTCCGAAAACATAAAAGTCCCGGACCAGATGGCTACACTTGAAAGTTTTACCAAACATTCAAAGAAGAACTCACACCTATACTACAGAAATTATTCCACAATATCGAGAAAGATGGCATCCTTCCTAACTCATTCTATGAAGCCAATATCACCTTGATACCAAAGCCAGGAAAGGACACAACAAGAAAAGAAAACTACAGACCGATATCCCTCATGTATATAGATGCAAATATCCTCAACAAAATTTTATCAAATAGAATTGAGTAGCACATCAAAAAAATAATTCACCATAACCAGGTGGGCTTTATTCCAGGAATGCAAGGCTGGATTAATGTACCCAAATCTATCAATGCAATTCTCCACATAAATAAAAAGCAAGAACAAAGACTATATGATTAATTTGATACATGCAGAAAAAGCATTGACAAAGTTCAACACACCTTTATGATAAAAACTCTCATCAAAATAGGCATAGATGGCTCATTCCTTAAAATTATCAAGTCCATCTATGACAAACCCACTGCCAATATCATATTGAA